>NC_056731.1:996541207-996693707 GCF_019279795.1 Protopterus annectens | reverse complement strand
GTGTCTGCTGTGTTTAGTAATCTCGGTAGCACGTTCTGTAAATGCGTCATGCTGTAGTGTGATAGGGTAGTTAGGTGTAAGTTCGATTCCCGGCCCTGCCAAGTGTGTGCGTGTGTGTGTGTGTGTGTGTGTGTGTGTGTGTGTGTGTGTGTGTGTGTGTGTGTGGGTGTGCATGCTCCCGTCCGCCTGGGGACTCAGGTTATGCTTTTAGATGCTTCGCACCACACATATATCCTGCTGACGTCTTTGCCTTTGCAGATGTTGACACGCACCTAGAAGAATGCCTGTGTGTCTGCTGTGTTTAGTAATCTCGGTAGTACATTCTGTAAATGCATCATACTGTAGTGTGATAGGGTAGTTAGGTGTAAGTTCGATTCCCAGCCCTGCCAAGTGTGTGTGTGTGTTTCCAGCTGCATGACAACAGTACATTGCTTTTACAGTATTCACTCACCATAACATCTGTGCGGCGTCTTTGCCTTTGATGCCGCTGTCTACAGGCTAGACGTATGCCTGTGTGATTTCCGTGATCTACTACTCATGGTTGCACATTCTGTCACTGCGTAATGCTGTTGTGTGGTACAGTGGTTACATTCGTGTTCTGCTCACAACCCTGCCACGTGTGTGTGTGTGTGTGTGTGTGTGTGTGTGTGTGTGTGTGTGTGTGTGTGTGTCTGTGTGTGTGTGTGTCTATGTGTGTATGTCTGTATCTCTCTCTCTCTCTCTCTATATATATATATATATATATATATATATATATATTTTCTGCCCATAACTCTGCTCTTGCATGGACAGCTGACTGTTTCATGTATCGCATATTTGCATAGCTTTCACATACCAATGGGGTATGTTGCAAATCCCAACATTGTCCATGCAACATCCCTGTTACGGGTGGTGTTACACGCCCTTACAGGCGTTTGCTGTATAGCTTGGCAGACATCTATCCTTGCTGTACTCACACTCTACTCGTACACGCCGGAGGCTTCATGTATCATGGCGTAGTTTTGCTGTGTGTATGTCTATTTGTGCTGTGTGCATGGCTGTGGGTATGTCCCACTATCATCATTTGTACAGGTGACAGCCCTATAGGTACTTCATGTAGACTGCTGTGTCATTTGACATGTCAGCACATACCTGCGGACAGTACTGAATGTCCTACTGCAGCGCTTTTCATACCTTCTGCATTATCTTACAGTCGATAATGCTGTTTCCTCACATATGTATCTGTTTCTGATCATACCACTCCACCTCCTAGAGCAAACATCTGGACAAAGCCTTAACTGATAGTGGGACACATAAGGGCAGTATTGACATGTTGCTCTTACAAACATAGATAGGTGACACAATAATAGGTTTTGCATTAGTATGACTTTTCTGATGGATTTGGTGTTTTAAACTCACATGTTTGTCATTATTTCATGACTTCAGTTATCAGGAATTTGCCAGAATGGTACTGATGTTACGTGGAACACACCAAACATATGAGGCAGAACTCTGCACATTCTGCGTAAATCTGTACAGTTGCGGAGTATGTGTCTGATACAAGATATCAACTTTCTGACACCAATACACACACTGTATGGTGGCATCACAGGCCACATGCCATTACATTTATATTGCAGGACACACCCACCCAGAGGGTTGTATTCCTCACACAGGCCAACAGCTGCTTATCCACACTAATTAGTCTATCATGTACCGTATGTGTACGCCGGTATTTGCGCTTTCCATCAGTGGCAGAGCTCACGTACGAGTATGGGGGACTGGACATTGTAACGGTGACACTGCATGACACCCTGAGGGACGCATTACTTTTGAGTCTATTAACCTTCCACATTGACTTTCACAGGGCATACGTTGTCATTCACATTTGTCAGAGTACATGCGTATGACTAGTACATGTTTTGTCATTTGTCCTGATGTCTTTCTTCTCACCTGTCCACCTAGTATCACTAGTTCTGTACATGTATTTTGGACAGGTTACCTTCATACCCCTAACCTGTATACATTATGGGTAAACGGCCTGACGTTTGACCTTTGCTCTTGTTACATTTGTCATAGTAATGTGCCTTTCTGGTAAATTACTGGCAAGGCATTACGAACTGTGCGGTTAGATAATAGTGACTGACATTTCAATATCATGATTAGTAACACTCATAACATTCATATTCCTGGCTATGCCAGTATTCTATCAACGTTCTGACTTTGTCTGGGATATATCTAATATAGTCCCTATTTGTATTTCATGCACTATGCCTTAGTGCAGCTGTCTTATTCTGACAGTTTGCCAGTTATGGTTACCATCTTGGTCGTACGCATGTCCATCCATGATAATCGCCTACATGACACTGATATAGGGCCCTACATATTCCCACAATGGTTTACGCAATATCCAGTGGATGGTTTGCCCCATTATTGAGAATATAGGCGTGTGCTATGCCCACATCACTCCCACGGGGCGGGCCTACTAAATCTCTGCCAAACAACACCTAGGCCCATTTCTGCATACCCATGATTCCCATACCTGACAGCCCTCCACAGTACCCATTACACATGTTTAATGTGAGCGGTACTGAAGTGTGGAGACACTTATATGCACTCCCCACTCTCCGGATATCAGTTCGTACGTCATACATTCTATCGACACGTGTCATTACCCTTGGACCTGCTACTGTTGCATGTACAGCTATATCATATTTGCTGAGGTCACTTATTTTGTGTCAATGTCGGTTGACACTACGTATGGATCAATTTTTGGGATCCTGCAATGGACACCTATATGCATGTTTAAAGTGTAGAACTTGCTGGACTGTCACTTTCTGAACAATGGTTTGGAAGGCAGAGGTTTATTCACCTTTCGTGCATGTCTGTTTGTCTACCCATATTAGCTATGCCGTGGTCTATTTATGTACATATGTCATATCTACGGGACATATGTTTGTTGTGTATAAATATATACATGTACAGTCCTCATTTCATAATTTGCTTTGGTTTACATCTGTGGATTATGTGTATACACATATATCTATATCCATACCATACCTTTCCACTGTACAGATTGTCGCAGAGTGTACAGCTGGTTGCCTCTTTATCTTCGGTGTGTTTTTCATACACTTGTGTCTATCTGGCAATGTAGTGGCATTTCATTTAAGACTTACATTGGGAAATACTGGCAAGCAGTTCAGGTTACGACTGCATACCCTTCAGAGAATCCATGCTACTGACACACCCGTTATTCTATCCACTTTCTATGTTTGTTCTGGCACATATCTGGGATTTGTCCCTATTTGTACCGGTAGTTTGCATGCCTTTGTCCGGTTTCATACTTTACGGGGTTAACAGGTTTGAGCCATGTATATCTAATGTGTGGGAAACAGCATTCATTTACTATGCTGTGAGCGGATCACACACGCACAGGCGCACTTGCATTTACATGTTGTGGGTTACATCTGTTTAATAAATGTGTGCTTGCGCGGCCTTTCATATGTCTGACCGTAACACTTACTCATCTGTAGTCCGGTTTACGGACTGGTGTGAAACACACGGTTCACCTTTACATATTTAACTGTGTGTACAGTGCGAACACATTCATTACACTTTACAGGGATATCTGCAGTGGTCGTAGGTCAACCGGGACTGCATTCACGTTGGACGGATGCCGAAAACAGTATTCTGTTGCTTTTCCGTCTCATTGATATGCATACCCATAGTACTTAGCTACATCAACATATGCCTCACCGCTTCACTTACAACACAGGCCTCCATTCCCCTGCTGTGGGAAATGCGGTACTGCATATTACACATTCCGTATTGCCTATTGCTGTGGACCCCAGCTGCATTGTTAATCACTCCAAGGATATGCAGAACACCGGGGCATATAGTCGTATCACATACACGTTTCTGATTGTCAGGGTGTTCATGTAGTGATCTGGGTATGAGCTTGTCTGCCTGGTGAACGGACCTTCCGAGTTCAAATGTCAGATGAAGCATGTGGACAGGGAGCATCTCCCTATTATGAACATTTTACCTGTATTTATAGACACATGTTTGGGCACCTATCAGGAGCTTATTCTGTTGGCTGTACATATTATGGGTGGGGTTATTACGGTCCATACTCCACGGTGAGGGGGGAGGGGTTCCCATTCACATTTGACTATTACCTGTATTCATTCATACGGAGATTATTGTCTTGGACATGTTGTGACTACAGGTATGCAGTTGTACATTACACAAATGTCATGGCTTGTTACTGTACATATGTACGGACCATACCTCTTGACCTCTTTGAGCAACAAATCTGCGCAAACCCTACATGATGGGGAGAGTAAGAGGGACACATTTTAACTAGTTTCCTTACAAGCTTATAACATTGATAGAATACTAGGTTTTGCATTGTCATGACTCTTCTGCGGGATGTGGAGTGCTATACTTAATGCTCATTATTTTATGACATCAATCCACACCTATTTACCGGACAGACGCAGGTTGTCAGAGCCACACTACACTATGAGCCAACACTCAGGTCATTCTGCAAATATCTGGACAGTTGAGTGATATGGTACGAACCTCTGTAATACGCTGTTGTGTTCTGACACAGCAGTAGCTCGGCATTAGGGATAGATGTCAGGACGTGCTGGCAGACAGTTGAGTTTCAGACTTCATACTCTGGACATTAATGCCATTGTGCAAACTGTCATTCTATGATATATCTATGTTTATCCATCCACATGGATATATTCCTGCTTGCACCTGTTATACATTCTATGGATCTCACTCCTCTGAGCTCTCCATACTCCTGCTACTCTCTACCCTCCAGCTTAACCAGACTTAGCTGACACTCACTTGACTCCCAGTATGTCATTGTTGTACATTTCTGTATTACCACTACAAACTCTGAATTTGCACTGTCTTATTATGCACATGTTATGCATGTGTATTTCCTCACTGTATGCCTTTTGCTCTTGTATTTTACCTTTAACATTATGTAACCTTTATTTCCTTGTATTGCTTGTGGGGCTTTTCTAACCGGGCCTCCATTGTTACTGGGCACTTCTTCGCCCAGTGGACTTCCTGGGTACTCAGACTGCACATACATGCATAACTTATAACAGCTATCTTTGCATATTGTACCTGCTGTTGTACCTTTGTCTCACTTGTGGTCACGGCTCTGTCCAGATATTTAACTCACACGGGTTGTCTGGTATGGTCGGTCACGCCAGCACACACTAGGTATCCCTCGCACTTCATCAGGGTTCTCCTGTTAATGTCGGGTGTCTTCCTCACCCTTCTGCCGTTTGCCACTATGTGAGTGTGCAATATATTCTCCCGCATATTTGTGTGGGGACACGTGTGTCACGGGAAGGTGTTTTATCCTGGGTACTGGGTTATGCATGACCACTCAGGTCTGGACAGTGTCTTGGACCTGTACTTCACGTTCTGACTTGTGTCCAGATATGTACAGGATTGGACATCTTGTCATACCCGTTCTACTATTTACACAGGTTACTTATCCCGTAAGGGATATTCCAGATATTGCACCATTCTACACAGAAACGATATTGAAATGTATTTTGGCTTTATGAAAATGTGCAGGGGGTTTAACATGCAGGGAATACATGGTTTGCTATCCTGACACTGCCTAGGGTGACAATACCTACTACATATGCGTAGGGGTCGGTATGTGTAGCTGTGTCTGCAACGGACCACTGGGCCACGTACGGGTGGATTTGGTGGACATTCTGTTACGGGGCTGGGTTGTGTGATGTGGAGGGTATGCTGGGTAACTCATTATGCGGCCAGGTGTGTTGCATTTGTTATGGCCAGTTCCATCGGGACCAACCTGTGGGTATGTGACGGTGACATATCTATACATTTTGATCGCACATTTACATGATACATATGTTTGTGGGATTGTGTTCTACACTATGGCCTGTTTGCTCGTCTTGCAGCTGTGTCTCCATGTGTTTGTGAATATATCCACTTCACCCGCTGCCCCCTCCTATACCTCTGGTTCACCTTTTCTGCATACGACACAGTGTCACCTTTGCGGGTTTTACCATTACCCATCCACCCCTCACATGCAAATTACTCACATCCGATAGCTCACTACTTTTGTTGTTGGGCCATGACACGGCCAGAGTAGCACATTGACTGCCCTACAGGTGTCGGGTACCTTTATGGTTGTGTGGACTACCCTGCCATGTTTGCTTCCTACGTGCTATACCTCACACACATAGGTACACGCCCATACTTCACTTTCGTTACTTCGTTGGTATACCCGGGTACTATCCGTTCGGCTGTGTCACATACTAGTTTGGCTTCTACCGATGACTCCCAGGATTTGTACACCTGTTGTACTCATTGGGGGGAATGGCACCTTTTCCAGTGTCCATGCTATTCCTTCCACATATCCGACTGTTGTGGACAATGCCTCCCCACAGTCTACGGTACTGTTTCCACCTTTTCAATTGGCTGCAATGTAACATTTGCGGTGGACACAGCACATTTTCCACGCCGACACATACCCACGGTCAGTTCGGCAGATAGAACTTACAACTCTTGCCTATATCTAAGCTTTAGTCTTGTAGCATTGCAGTGGCTTATTCTTTTTCTTATGACATTTATGTAATATACGTGTGGAGGACAACTGTTTAATGCCACTATTACATGACGTCTGAGGGATAATTATGTCCTATAATCTCTGCACATTTGCCATGTTTACATGCTTGTGTCAGGACACATCTGGCCACAGTGGTACTGTCGCTCGCAAAGTGGGACAGGTGGTATTCTTAGTCGATGGTACGGGTCATACTGTTCCTTTCGGCCTACATGTGTCCTTATTGTTGTAGCTGTTTCTATGCTCCTGATTCGTTTACATGTGTATTTTATTCCCTATCACATTTGTTATGTGGGATACAGACACACCTTTTGTATGTGACTATTACATCCCTTGTGGGATATGATTCGGACATAACAGTCACTACATTTCTCTACTTTTCTCCTCGTGTATTTTGTTATGGACATATCTGCACAGCTATGTACCCTCCCTCACATTATGGGTTAGCTGGTGACCCTCTCCATTGGGCTGGATGTACCTCCTGGCGGCGCCCTAGCATATGATATGTTTCACTTCCACATGATATAGCTATAAACACTACGTTGGACCATGGGCACGCATTTTTTTCTGTCATTTGTTCAAGGGTAGGGACCTGTTATTCCCTATCGTGAATTTGTGGTTGCTTCTTCATTTTCTGTTCGCAGGGACAATCTTGCATGCTTTATATATGTTTCAGTCTCCACGGACACTGATAGGTGCGAGTATTACTGCAGGCGGACTATACTATTCAGCAGTTTAGGTTGCTCATCGACAACCGACATTGACATGCCTCCCTCCGCAACTTTGGTACGCCCCATGCACTCGCGCACATTTTCTATGCATGTGGCTGTGGCGGCTGCACGCCTTCATTAATATGCATATGGCGCTACTACTCCATATATACGCCACACAGCCGGCACAAGCCTTACACCGGCCTTGCGCCGAGCTTCATGAATCCGGGGGGTGATCTATTTTGACTAAACAATGTCAGTCAGTTTTCAAACAAGAACAGTCTTCAAACAAGCTTTATTGATCTGTATGTTAAAAAAAGAATATTATGATACATAAGATCAACTCAGCCAACTGGTTTGTTCATTTTATCTTCACATGAATAACTTGCAGCTATTGTTCCACCAATGGCTTGCTATTTCTTCCCATCACATGAATTGTCTTAGTCTGATCCTTTCTTTGTAGAGTCATTACAGTTTTAACCATGTTATAACTTCAGGAAAGCAGTTTCAGTCATACAACATTCTTTCTGAAATAATACTTTTGAAATTCTTTCCTGTTAGCCTTTATAGTTTCAGCGTGTCCTTCATTTATGGTAAAGTTTTTTTTATGCTATGTTATGTCTACCTCTACCATGTTTCTGCAAGAATATTCATACTAAACTGTTCGTTTATCTCACATTTTTTTTCTGTATTTCTCGTTTTCACTATCTCTTCCAGTTTCTTTCCAATTTGGAGAGCCATCAGTTATAATTGATGGGTTATAGTTATTGCTGAAGGAGGTTAAACAGTAGAATTCCTCAAGCCACCTCAACTGTGACCTTCTCTGTCAGACTGCCTAGTGTCAGTGAAGATACAGACAGTCTCAACCAGTGCTTGTCAAAGGGCTAGTTCAGACTGTTCCACCACAGAACTATGGGAAAAGATTCTTCAAACATCTGTTCCTAGTCCTTAAAAAGGTGGAGTTGTGAGTGCTTAGCCATCCCTTCTAGCATTACATTAGTTTTATGACATCCTGTATGAGGTGTGGATGGCATGGTTTCTGCACAGTATTAGATGGTGTTTAGTAGACAGAATGAGTGGTTTCTGGAACAGGCAAAAGGTTCTGTTACTTTCCTGTCTGAGGGTGGCATTTTCAGTACTTCTATCTGGCTTTTCATTTTTTGCTTGTGTATTTACCAAGGTGTATTGACCATTCATTTAGCAGATCACCACTTGGTGGTGATCGGGATCAGATGGCGAGGTGATGACTGGATTAACTGAGGAAATCTAAATGGGTAGTGAAGCTTTGCTGGGAACATCTTTCTGAAATGTTTGTGTTTCAGGGGTTTACAGTACACCTTCAAATGAGTCTCTCTCTCATATACCTGGGGAGGTTATGGATGAGGAGTCTGAATGGACTTTTGTTCAGAACTTCAGTAGCTGAGGAAGTAGCAAAGAGTTGTGCTGAAAAGCTGGTCAGTGTTTGTCATGGTATGTAGATAGTGAAGCCATCATACTAAAGTAAGAGCTCCTGCATGCAATGTCAGCAGAAGGTCTCTGGATTTTATTGATGAGCCAGGAACGCAGCACCTATGGCAGTCACTAAATCAAAGGACCAAGTGTAGGAAAAATTTGGAGAGCAATGGAGTGTGATGTCCAGATGCCCTTAAACATGTTTTGGCCGACCATTTTTATAATGGGAAGAGGGAAATAGTATACTGACAAGGCCTTCTCATCAAAGACAGAGAAATATTTGTTAAGCAGATAAATTTTGATAACAGCTATTGAGCACAAAACATTTTAGCATAACGACAGGCAACGGAAAGTAGAAAGGTTTGCTATAAAACTTAAGGAGCCTATAACAAGCAAAATATGCAGAGATCCTTCAGACATGCTGCATGCTAGAGAAATTTCAGAAATGTTATGAAAAATTGTAATAAAGCAGAGGAATATGGAAAACAAGGAAATGTAAAAATGGAAATATTTTTGGAAAACTTAATCTTACCAAGATTAGAGGAAGACCAAGCTCAGGAATTAACAATTAAGATAGGAAAAGATGAAGTATAAATGGTGTTCTATAATTAATCATCAGGGAGGTCAACAGGAACAGATTGTATTCCTGTGGAAGTTTGGAATTTGAGAGGAAAAAGTGATAAAGATCTGGAAGGTTTTGCTTAACAGTAGTTTAAAATGTGGGAAAGTGCCAAAGTCTTGGAAGAAAGTTCTGATTGGTGGATTACCCAAAGAGTGCAAAAATCCTTCAGAGCCAGCTTCATATAGACAATTTCAAATTTAAATCATTATTATAAAATGTTTATGCCTATACCAGCTAAGAGAATGGCAAAGGTGTTGCCATAACTCCTAGTTATGGATCAGTGTGGTTTTGTGGCGGGAAGGCAAACATTTGTCAATATTGACAGAACAATGGCAAGCCAGAGGGAAGCAAAATGTTAGAATATAGTGCTATTATTGATGGGTCTTGATGTACACAGGGCCAGCTGGGATTTTATGAATAATATGATAGAATAATACGGATAACGAGGAGGATCAGGGAAGAGTCAGAGGCTAGGACCTCTCTGACAAGCTGTGTTTGAATAGATGAACCCGATAGGGATATTCTCTTTCCCGTTTGTTATTTGTTTTATATTTGGAGCCACTGGCAAAGAAAATAATGGGCTCACGATTTAAAGGTAGAACTTTTTAAAACCTGTTTTAGCGGTCTGATTCCATATTAGAGTATTTGTGGTCAGTGAATGTTTTGTCATTCTTGGATTGTTTTAATATACTCAATTATTGAACTTTTTTGTTGTTCTATATAACTGATACGGCAATCAAGAAAAGTCAGCCTTATTTGCAAATGGTATTATTCTATATCTGTTAAATCCAGAAAAGGATATGTCAGTGTTGTGGAGCATTTTGAGACAGTTTCAGGTCTTTTCTGGATATACAATTACGGAGATAAAGCAATGGCTATAGTAGTAAAATACTGTATGTGCTAACACATTCATTGATTCAGTGATATCCATATTCTTAAATGTGCAAAACAACCCAAAAACCAGTAAATGAGTACTTCAAAATGCAGGAGCTGCAGAGCAAGGTACCACACAAACTTGGTTTCCTTCAGGAACACCAAACACTAGATGGAAACTCAGATGGCTGAGCCCCAGGACACCATTAAGAACCCCAAATTTCCCCAGAAACACCGGAGTAAGTCTGAGGGTAGGAGTATGGCTGGTATACCTAGCATATACATGGGACACTGGTGGCAGACTGGTCAAATGAGGTTCAAGGGGAACAAAAAAAAGAAAGGTGCACAATATTGTGTAGTGGTTTTATGAAAGGTTATCTGGTGGCAGATCTCTAGATTTCACTAGCAAGATCTATATTTTATAAAAGAAGAAAAGCAGCACACAAGCAGTCCAAGGTGTCCACAGCACAAAAAACACAAAATCCACCAAGAAAAGCAATGGAGAAAGTTCTTTTTAGCGTAGTTAAAATTTAATGCTCGCTATTCGACCCAAAGACTTCATCAGAAATTATAAAATACACTTTCCAATCACTTTTAAACCATTCAAAAAACATTTGTCCAGTCAGATCATTTCAATAATAAATCAATTAAATACATAAAAACATTTAAAGACATGCTACAAAAAATGTGCAGCTCAAAGTGTCCACACAGTAAACACAGTTTAAAACACAAGGGCATTCACCCCTGTATATTCACTTTACCCCTGTGTTTTAAACTGTGTTAACTGTGTGGACACTTTGAGATGCACATTTTTTGTAGTATGTCTTTAAATGTTTTATGTATTTAATTGATTTATTATTGAAATCATCTGACTGGTCAAATGTTTTTTGAATGCTTTAAAAATTATTTGGAAGTGTATTTTATCATTTCTGATGAAATCTTTGGGATGAATAGCGAAGCGAACATTAAATTTTAACTACGCTTAAAAGAACTTTCTTAGCTTTTCCAATGCTTTTCTTGGTGGATTTTGTGGTTTTAAGATCAATATTTTGTATTCTGACAACTGGTATTAGACGTCAGTGTAAACACAGTAAGGTTGGCAGATTTCTAATGTGTATTTTTATATATTAACAAAGTAGTTTGTTGAACCTGTTTTATTGACTACAGCTATACTTTAGGTGTTATGGAGGCTGTACCATGCCATAGCTGATGTTGGATGAGGTGCTGATGTCCACAGCTCTGGGAAGTTTGGCAATAATGCTCAGATACAGGAATGTGTCACATAACACTGCTATCCTTCTCACTCCTGGGTGGGTAGCTACCCTCGGGGGGGGGGGTTAAAGTATCAAAACATGCTAAACAACTTGTGGCTGCATTGGTTAATTGCACACCATATCTTGTGACAGAGGGATGTTCTATGGCTGAGAGTCTCGCAAATACCCCCCCACTGTAGCTGAAGCAGCAGCTTCACAAGTGAGCACTGCTTCTTCTGTACAGATATCCACCGCAGGTTGGCAATACAGGGGTACCCAACACCATCAAACCTCACAGCTGATCTCTGACATACATCATTTTAGGTAAATGAGCAGAAGTGCAGGGCTATCAACTATGCACAGTCTGCAAAGGAGCTAGTAAGTGTATTGCATAACACTCACATAGAGATGTTGCCTAGCACAATTCTGACTTCTGTGTGAGCATGCAGTGCAGATACAGAGACAACCACAGGGCTAGTGAGGTGTATGGTGACACACATTGCCTCAGTTAGTATCCCTATACTTAGAACTGCCAGTGCCATTAAATCTTCTTAGACTGGCAGCATTGTCCATGGCTGGAATAGACTGTGTGCAATAGCCTTTTCATGGGGGTTCCTATCAGCATCTTGAACGCTGACAGTATCGAATCTGATATTGTCGCATCGAGAATGTCGAAAGTGCAGAACGTTGAATGGGTAAACGGAAATCTCCGTAAGGGGAGATTTCCATTTACCTCAATGTAGTGCGGTCTTGGAGTTGGTATATTTAAGTAGTGGGGGGTGGGGGGTGCAGGGGTGCTTCCCCCTTACCTACACCATTTAGTTTTTTTTTGTTTTGCTTTTTTCTTTATCGGCATTCAAAAATTGGATAGTTCGATCATGTCAGTTCGACATTTAGTGATTCTAACTATTCAATTTTCAAAATGCTGATATAGACCCCTTTTCATGGAGCTCACTCAATAGTTGTGTCTCGAAGTGTTATTTTGGATAGTGATAATTAGCCATCTCCATGCTGAGGAAAGCTCACCAGTAAGCTCCATCCATGTCTGGGTAACAAAGTACCACATTATCTTTGCTACAGGTCTCAAGCCTTACCACCTCTCATTAACAATATGTCACCAAGTTAAGGTCATGCAATGGTATTCTATCCCTATCACGGGGGGATGTTACACCTGACCCTATTTATCCTCTTAGCTAATGGAAATCAGTCATGCTGACCCCAACTTTTTCCTCCAACCAGATTGTGTTATTTGGTTTGTGTCATTATGTAACCAAAACATTATGTGTGTCATTATGTCCTGTGTATTCTCTGCAAATGATGACTGTGACACATGAGTCTGCATTTTGTGTTGTAACAAGGTGATGTCCAATGTATAGCATGACACGACTGCACTGACTAGCATACCTGATATGTACTCTGCATGCATCGTGTTTAGATGGTGTACCACTGTTACTTTCTGAACATCATTGCCTGTAGTTGCCAACTAGCTGTTGCCATTTTGCCAGCATTGTCATGGATTATGCCTGTCATTACCGGGGGGGAAGGGCTCTTGCTGCTCATATGTCATCCTGCTCCTGATAACTATTTTCACCTTCTGCGGCTGCAAGGTTTGCTACCTATTGTACTGCAACCATTTGGTTGGGATGTCGAGCTTCCTTACATAGAATCATGTCATGCAGCATGGCACATACTGCAAACATCGTGCTGTCTGTCTGAGACAAACATTGTACAGATCCACTGGAAGTGTTCAGACACTCCAACTATGCCTTCAACAGCTGAAAGACGCCTACAGATTCAGTTATAATATGTGCCAGGGCAAGGTTAGTGCTGTATAGCATTTCTTCCAGTGTTTTAGAATTGCTAACTGGGGACATGATCTAGGATTTAAGAGACTACCCAACATTACCCACAAAACACAACACAATAAATGTTTTCGGATGATTGGCCACATGCTTACTTTGTGTATGTCAGCATTTATTTTTCACATTGTGCCAGCATTTACTAACTGGATGGCCCCAAGAAAATTACCATACTAAAAATGAAGCTAGAGGTCATACATATGTCATATATGGGAATCATGTGAACTATCATGGTGCTACACACACACACACACACACACACACACACACACACACACACACACACACACACACACACACACACACTGGAAATAATCTCCTGTGCATTGCAAATTCAGGGAATAGTAGCCTTTCCTACTCAGATAATTGAATGCCTGTGAGCCAAGTAAAGACTGTAATGCCACATTAGTGCAGTCTATGGCACCCAGTAACCCAGGAAGGCACACAATGCCACAGAACCCACATATAGTGCTGACTCTCTCCACTTTGGTCCTATCAATCACATATCTCTTCCATGTACAGCAACATGATGTTGAGAAAGTTATTGAGTATTCGTAAAGCAGAGGTCTGTAAAATACCCAAAATGTTGCAATTTGTTTCCTGAAAGCTCCTTGTAGCTAAACTAATAACACCTAAAGATACGTTGGCTTTCACATGGACAGGAAGACCACACATTCCTGGAGATTCAGTATATGAGTGAAATATATAGACGTGTCCTAGTGATATCCCGGTCCACTCTGTAATGATCAGTTAATTGGCCATCAATCAGATTATTATACGAACCATTTCAAATTACAGCATTTATTTTATTCACTTGATTTACATGTCATTATTCAATCATTACTTGCATTAAAGCATTTGCATATTTATATAGTCATTTGCATGTGCGGCACCCAGAGCTGTGCAAGCCGTTGTTCTCCTGTGCAAACTGTGTCTCTAATTTACCATCACCCTATACATTAATGAGAACTGTACAAAATGATCTTGTAAGCTACACAACTTACCTATGAATTCTATACAAAGTATTTAGTGGGCAAAAGACTGAAAAACAAATTATGTACTTCATCTGCAAACCGATTACTTAAACCCAAGAAGAGCTAAAGGAAATGTTGGAAGGAGATCAGCAGAAACAAGAAAACATTTATGACTGAATCAAAAGATGACCACCAGAATTTCCATCTGGAGACAAGAACAGAAAACCCCTCACAGATGTCATATTTTTTTTTTCCAGAAGGTTGTACTTTTCCTTCACCTTAAACCAACACCAAGAGTGGCATATATAAAGAAAATGTAATTTAATAGCTACTCTACTCATTATATTTTTGAATTTGTTTCTTTTAAGCTTTTTTGTGAAAACTTACAGTGTTGTATTTGTCTCATTGTCTGTTGCACCATGTTGGCAATAAGGTGTAGGAACATCTCAGGCATATAGTACCATGACAAAAGAAAGAAATTACATTAGGTCATTGAATCACTGAATCTAGCTGTAAGGTCAATAAAAAGTCTTAAACTGGATTTTCAAGATGTCTATATACTGATCAACAGATTATTGGGAGCTCTCATAGAGTGAAAAGTAAAACTGTGAAAAAAGCTAGTAAAAGTTATCAATGTGGGTAAAATTCAGTTACTAGCTAGTAATTACACTGACTGGATGCCAGCAGAAAGCAAAGTTGGAGAAAATAAGAAAAAGTAAACCAGGAAAGGAAACTGAAAAAAGCCCTGGCTTGGAGGAATCTTGCAGTTATTCAGTGAAAAGCAGTTCACGTTTCACCTTTGCTACAGAAGATAGCTAAAAAAAGCTTGAAAAACAGAAGAAGCTTTAATAAACTATTCAGTTGACCTGATAAAGCTGCAAAAATCTTGAGAAGAAAGGAAGAAAAGGATGGTTGAGTATAGGCTTCTCAAGATGATCTCTTCAAAAAAAAATAGTAGAACTAGAAGACGAAGTACTCAGAGAAAACCTGAGATTTTCTGCTGTATCAGAGAAAATGGAAGGACAAACTGCATTAATTTTAAGAAATTACAAATATATAACTGGACTGTTGTTCAACAGCAGGATTTGTTAAATGAGAGGGCACATCATGTGTATGAACTAAATCTGGGATTGAAAAAGCAGCCAATATTATTAAAGATGCAATCATATCAGCAGAAAGAGTAGCTCCTGACAAAATTATGGCAGAAGGGCAAAGTATTACAAATTGGAGACAGAAGAGTGTTTGTGGAAAATGTTTATTCACTGTACACCAGGCAGAAGAGAAGCAAATTTATCCCAGCAATCAGGGAATGTCAAGAGGCAGGTGTGAGACTCAAGGTGCTGCATCCATCTGTCTTCAAAATATTCTTTCCTGGAGGATTAAAGACATTTGTTGTATGCAGAATAAGAAGGAAATGAAGTTTAGGCTTAAAAGAGTGAGCCAGCAAGGAGAAGGAGACTGTGCTTCCCAATCTTCTGACAATAACAAAGCCCATATAGAGACTCAGTATTGTATGCTCATTTGAACAACTCTCTTGATATCTGAAATTTAAGTTTTGCTCACAAAAAAATATACTTTTGCTCCAGTGGGCAGAGGGTAGCAGTTTGCTTTTCAATGCCATAAGAAGAATAAGTTGGGACATTGCATTATGCTTGGACTTAGACAACGGTTAGTGTTTATATGTTGCAGTTTAACAGCATGAGTTATTATCTTGTATCATTTACATAATAATGTTACAATGCTGCTGTGTGGCACAGTTTATTAGTAACACCATTTATTCTAACCACAATCTTAATTGTTCTGTTTAGTGACCATTTTTATACAAAGCATTGCATATCTCTAATTATTTAATGAGTTATATTTAGTGTTGTTTAAACTATATTAGTCATGTTACGTGACTGGAAGAATCAGGAGAAAAAATGAATGTGACCCAGAGTCTGGTGTTGATAGAAGGACATGATCAAGAAGAAGACCAACATTATGAAATTTGTGAATAAATGGAAGACTGTAAATCATTGATCTAATTACATATAGGATTAACATGTAAAACTTGGATTTGCAAGCAGAAATGACTGAGCGGGCTAAAATTTTGTTGACTGTGTTAAACTATTTGGCGAACTGTATAGCATATACCCCACTTTATGCCATTAAGATTTAGATTTGACTGAAGAAGTAACTGTAAGTAAAACAGCATTTTCCTCTTTAATATTCGTAAAAATATAATGTAAATTACATGTTATAAAGAAGTTTTGTAAATGATACAGTCAAGAATATTTTAAATGTGAAGTAGGGAAGTTTTGAATGTTAAAGATATTAAAGCAATAAATTATCTTCTTAGTTGTAATATATCCAGGCTTTACACATTAATAATGTAAGAAAGGCTGGAAAGAAGCACATCTATTAATATGCTCTTGTGAACTTGGGCTGCTAGTGTATGGGATGTAGAAGTATATTAACCACATTATATGTGGAGCTATGATAATAATTTCTTCTGTTTTTACAAGGAGTGGCTTTCTAGATTAATATCCTAGGTATAAGCTATAGACAGGTTTTTGTAAGCAAACAGGCATGAAAAATAAGGCAAGATGATGAAAAGCATGAAAATGTCTTTCTTGCACTTGCAAAGCCATTAACTATTTTAATTCCATTAGCAAATGCTGTCAGGGAAAGACAAAAAGTAGTCAGGTGCAAGCCAGTAATCATGTGAGATCTGTACAGTTGTGGCGATAGAGAAGACAGTGCCACTTTGTGTTGAGTGAATTAGTAGGATGAGAGGCCATGTGCAGGGTGGTGGGATTCAGACACACATACTGTTAGCAGTAATTGAGGCAACTGAGAAATAGCATAGCTGGGCAAGATGTATGACAGTCACTGCACGATGACATAATAATGAAGAATATTTTAAAAATCAACAGCCTGGTGTATGCAAATGAGGCAAATTAAGATGGCAGAGTGATTTAAAAATGTATAAACAGCAAACCTTGTAGTTGCACATACCATAGAATTGACCGCCACTGATTTATGAACTTCATGATTTTAATGACTTACTTAAGTGCAGTTTTGCCTTAACCCCTTAAAAAATTTGATTAATCTTTAAATGTGGCATATTAACAAAGCACGTATCAAACCTAACAGGTAAGTATTTTAGGCAGTAGATAGCTGGATTTACATAGCTGGAGGTTAAGCAGGTGTTTTACTTCCACAGTTTCATGAGCTGAGTGGCTATACTTCTGCTCCATGGGTCATTTCATAGAGTGATGGAGATTAAGCAGGTGTTTTACTTCCACAGTTTCATCAGCTGAGTGGCAATACTTCTGCTCCGTGGCTCATTTCATAGAGTGATGGAGGTTAAGCAGGTGTTTTACTTCCACAGTTTCATGAGCTGAGTGGCGATACTTCTGCTCCGTGGCTCATTTCATAGAGTGATGGAGATTAAGCAGGTGTTTTACTTCCACAGTTTCATCAGCTGAGTGGCAATACTTCTGCTCCGTGGCTCATTTCATAGAGTGATGGAGGTTAAGCAGGTGTTTTACTTCCACAGTTTCATGAGCTGAGTGGCGATACTTCTGCTCCGTGGCTCATTTCATAGAGTGATGGAGATTAAGCAGGTGTTTTACTTCCACAGTTTCATCAGCTGAGTGGTGATACTTCTGCTCCGTGGCTCATTTCATAGAGTGATGGAGGTTAAGCAGGTGTTTTACTTCCACAGTTTCATCAGCTGAGTTGCGATACTTCTGCTCCGTGGCTCATTTCATAGAGTGATGGTGAGGAGCAGTGCTTTTCTTCTTGCTTATGTCATGCTAGTTTGGGTGTCTGGGCATGTAGTATGTATATAACTGCTCAATACACACACACAGTTTTGAATCGCTCATTTTTCACATCACAGACTGTCTAAACCTTTCACTGCCTTTGCTATAGCATCGTGCATATGCCTGGGCACCTGCATACATGCATGATTTGGTTCACAACTCGCAGGGGTTATCTGTAGTTCCAGTCAATATATATTAAGAGTGGAGTCACTGTAATGCATATTTCAACACCATGGTAGTCCAAGAAGATGGGCTGCCATATTTTATACCTCAAACTGATATGTTTAGTCACTGTATGCATCTTATTTTGGATTTTTCCACCACATTTCATGCAAATGAGCTCTCTGCATTACGTGGTCTATTGCATGTGTAAAAATGGGTGTGAGTGCAAAATTTCATCCATTTTTCTCTGCAAGGTATTGGCAATTATGGACTCAGACTAGGAGTTCAGAGCTCAAAGGTGGTACCCAGAGGACAACATTCTTCCTCTACCTTGTCCACTAGCATTACAGAACAAGACTCTTTGAGGAACAGTACCAAAGGTCACAATATAAGGCAAGCGCCAATAGCCGCCTGGCACATGAAGATACACATGTCATAGACATAGCACATAATGCTAAACAGTGCTGCCTCCATTACAGTGATCTTAAATGGAAACATCTGAACCTCCTTGGCTGAGGAGAGGCTGAGATGAGGGAGTATCCATTGAAGCCCTCAATTATGCACTCTATGTAAGTTTTGGCTTACTTGTGCATGCCAAATGCCACCTACTGTCTGCAATGCAGATGTCTAACAGACTTCCCTTTCTTTCTCCACAGCACCTGACCAGATTACAAAAAATGTGCTGCAGCACAGGATGAAGCTTGAGAGCCAAGAGAGTATACCTGTTACAGGTAGTATAGCTTTATATGTTAACAAGCCTGTCTTTTGTCATACCAGTAGTCAGGACATGTGTAAGTTTTCACAAGGGTTGCCTCATTGTCAGATATCTAGACTAAAATTTTATTTTTGGATAGTTATGATTTGCCAGCTGTATCCTAGACAACAGATAAATTGGTAACATGCATAGGATCATAGGAAGTTACTAGGCTATTGGTCCTGAGGCCCTTATAAGCCTAGCCAAGAGTTTAGCCCATGTTTAGACATGTCAGTACCCAAAGCCCCTGTCCAGAAAGGACACTGGTGGAATCCCAGGGGGTGCATTTTCTGTTTCCCATCCAGTTATCCAGGTTGCACTTAAAAAGGGATAATGAGGTACTCTGCTTGACGTGGAGAGGGAGTCTATTCCACAGATGGGGGAGTCTCTGGGACACAAATCTGTCCTACCAAGTCCTATTGATGTCACAGTCCAGCTTGAGGTCACATGTGTGGGTTACTTGAGTGGAGACTGACTCTCGGATATGCAGCAGTCCCATCAAGGCGGGGTCTGAGATTGCTTTCTATGCCAGACAGAGGTCACTTCTGAGCAGTCTGGATGAAACTGAGTAGAGGGACAGAGCTTTTAGCCTATCTGTGTATGGTAGATGTTTGAGGACTTGGATTCTCCTGGTGAGGAACCTCTGTGGTCTCTCCAGCTCCTGCATGTGCTTTGCAAGGTACATGCTGAAGGGGGCATTGTACTCAATAATTGGCCTTATAAGGGAAGAATACAGAGATGTTATGACCTCCTTGCCCCTGGATGAGATAGTCTTACTTATAAGGTGGGCCATGTAGAAAGCTTTCTGTACAATGGAAGCAACATGGTGGTCAAAGGTCAGGTTGCTATTAACCTGGGTGCCCAAATCCATCATGGCTGACTGCATGCTTAGGACATTGTTATTAATGTGATAATATGTGGGATGTCACTCTCCTCAAAGGGGATGATGGTGCATTTTTTGGCATTCAGCTTCAGGCCATATTTCTGGCCCCAGTCATTTTTGGGTGAGACCCTCTTGGAAGACATTCACATCACTTGGGCTATTGATGACCATGCCCAGCTACCAGCCATCTGCACACTTGGTCAGCCGTAGTCCACTGGTTTTGGCCTCCACTTCAGAGAAGTATATCCAGAATAACAGAGGCCGCAAGACCGGTCCCTGTGGTATGCCACTCGTTACAGGTCTACTGCTTGAGGTGGCTAGATGGAAAATATATCTGTAGTGTTATTTCTGACTAACCTGCAATATCTGTTGTATGTTTATGGAAACCAGAGACTTCTGAGGATTTCTGTAAGTTGTATGTTCACTGACTAGTTTAGAGATACTTTCTGATGCTTAATACAGTATTAGTTGTTAATGCATGTAGTCTGATAGAAACACCATGATTATGGTTCACTGTTTATTGTGTTAATATGTTGCCATGAGTGCATAACAGTTCATTTTAATATGCTGACTTTTTTCTATACGGTTTCTACATAACTTCCATTATGTGTGATGTACACTATATTATGAGAGTAACATTTGCTATGATGTGTATCAATGACTGTGGTGGTACATGACAGACATCTAACATTGCTTGAGTATACATGCTCATTCTGTTTGGATGTGCATATAACTGTGGAACACCATTACTATGGCTCATTGGTTGCATGGTTGTCCTTTACTTGTTATGATATCTACTGCCATGGGTTCAAATCCCACACGTGACCCATGCAACTTTTTAACAGATTGTACATGTGATGATGTTGTTACTTCTTACGTATTACATATTCGGACATTTTTTCATATTTATTCTGATTATCTATTCATAACAGTAATACAAATGAAAATGATTGTTTAGCACAGCTTTACATTGTACATGAGAAGTGAGATAGTCAATTGACATATGCTTGTAACATCATTGTATCAATATGTGAGCCTCCATGTAAAGTACAACAGCTGTATATCACACTGTCTTCCAGATGTCAATCAGAGATAGGGAAGGTAATTTCTCACACAGATAAAATTAAATTATGATCAAGATTCCTCCCCAGCATGATTGCAGTCTTTGTGGATGGTGGGACAATACTGTCTAGAGGCATGAAGTGTGAACAGACCTTCCAAACATAAACAATGCATTGAGCAGTCACAATAGATCCAGTAAGGCCTGTCAGTGATGTTACTTTGGCATGATCCTCAGTGCAGCCTAAAGATTGCTAATATGAGAGGGTGAGGAATGCCATTGGAGGTGGGCCACCTTTACCTCCCCAGATGAGATAACATGTTACTGGCCTCAGATCATACCATTAGGAAATATGTTGCCTTCATGCTTAATGTTGACAGGTGTGGATTCTGATTACATCATAGCCGTGGTCCTGTACTTACTGACTAGTAGTCCCTCAGGTATTTCACCATGTTGGAAAGCAGACTTAAGACCACTTCCTCTTCATATTGCAGCATCATGGACACTACCAGAGTGTATCACCATGATATTAGTAATGAGGGATCTGATGAGCACACCAACTGCCACCCCTTTCTTTTGATGTACAGTTCTGTATCAGGCACAGCAGGTGTTTTAAATGGAAAGTGAGTGCAGGCTATTTCACTGAGGATCCAGGGGAAATTGGCTATAGCACATAATTGTTTCATGGCAGTTCTTTAATCCATTACTGTTGCTGGTAAGTGGATGTAATCATCCACCTTGGTGCACACTGTTGCCAGGAAATGCAAGATAATTTTAATGGCAGCTGTCTGGGATGCTCCTACGGCATCTCTCTCATGTTGATGAAATGATCCAGCGGCCAGTATACCTAGAATCAGACAAACTTTTGTTAACAAGTGTAAAAGTAAAAAAAAAAAAAAAACAGGATGGAATGTAAGAAAATACCACTATTGTTCGTCTTGATGCAGAGAAAGTATTTGACAGAGTAGGCTGGGACTTTAGGAGCAGAGCAATGGAAGCATTTGCATTCCCTGATAAAATTATAAGGTTGATTAGGAGGATATATGAGGGATTGGAGGTGAAAACTATAGTGGGTGGGGGCTCCGCTCTTATAATCTCTGCTTGAGCAGAGGAACCAGACAGGGGTGTCCTCGCTCTGCTTTGCTATTTGCATTATATTTGGAATCATTGGCAAAGAAAATAAGGGACTCAGAAATTCAAGGATATGATCAGGACAAAATGAAAGGTAGTAATGCATAACAGAATGGTGATAGAGTAGCATCAGAAATGAACCGCAGACATACAATACAAGTTATGAAAGCATCACTCACGGGACTCTTACTATATGAAAGTGCTAAAAAGCAAGAGGAGTCAGTTTAACACATGTACTGAAGAAAATATTACATTCAGCTTGCATTATTTAAATGCAGTGATATGAAAGAGAGGTATGTGATACAGCTCAAATAAAGTGGCAGTTCTGTCATTTTGCTATATAGTCTCTCGCAGTACAGAAATGTGGCCCACAGCCTACAGGACTAATAACTAAACTAAAGAAACAATAGGCTGTAGCCATGCTTGGAAATGCAAAACCCTGCATGAAAAAATAGGTCAAGTGAAAGCAACAACAAAAAAAAGTGATATATTGGAGAATGGCACTACCAGCCACATTATAAAATGCTGTCATTCTCATTTTGAATGAGGAAAAACTGCACAGATTGCTAAAATACACAGAGCAAAAGAAACTGACAATGAAAAAATCCAGTAATTTGGCAAAAATGCAATCCCTGTGCTACAAAATACATTCAATGTGGATTCCAAAGAAGGCACTAAATGACATGAAATGCAAGAAATATAGAACTCCATGCACTAATGTTTGTGAGTTGAATCGCGCATGCCTTCTACAGAAGTAGCAGCATTTACTTTACATTTATATGCAGCAGCAGCATACAGACCAGCACCCTGGTGACCATTCATGCTTGTTGCCTCACCATTGGTGGCTAGTACACCAATTGCACCAATACAACAGCCGTCTCTGTCCCCAACTGCCACTGTTACCTCCTCATCCCCTGGTAGTACCTGCTGTGGCCACTATCACTGGCCCTGATGAGGAAGGTGCTGCAACAGCATCCACTAGCAGCAATGATAGTAGTGGTGACACATATGTTACCCTGCAGCTGCAGAGGAAATACTTGTGGGCTTTATTGTGTATGCACCTGAATGCCTGAATTGGCAGAATAGGGATCATCCTTCACTGATTCACATAGTTGTGTCCTTGTCCCACATTAGCTCAGGATGGGGAATAAGCTCCCACTGGTCATGACTGGCAGGGAGAGCAGTTGTACATGCCATCCTATCCCTATCCCGGTGTTCTCCTGCTTTTATGTTTATACCCACCCCTGTTGTCCAATCCTCACCATCACCATTGTCTTTCCTTTGTGTGTCCAATCCCTACTTATAGGTTCCTAGGTAGGTACTAGGCTAGCTGCACTTGTTAGGCAATTTTAAGCCTAGCTAATTTTCCTCAAAAGGTGAGAATCAAACCCCATACCTTGTGTCTGTGAGGTAAACATCTTAGCCATTTCTCTTAAGGCTAAAAGTTATTGTTTATTGAAAACATGGAGGGTGTTTTTCACGGTAATCATTTGAAATGAATTCTGTAATAAGGAGACTGAATTGCTAAAAATATAGACTTATTGTCGGAATATTTCTTTTTTTCCCTGGTATGATTATCTTAGAGTTGGTTTATCTAAAAATGTATTTGGGGGATTTCCCTCACATTAGGGGTGCAGGGGCAAAATACAGGTTTAAAGAAGAAATATGTTCTCTATTCACACTTCTACATTTTTGGCCTTTTTTAGAATATTGGGACTCAGCATTCTGAATCCAGATATTTTAAGAGGGATCCATTTTTCACATCTGGGAAGGGAATTAGTATAAAAGGGAATATATTTTAGAATGGGTAATTCCTCTGGTTTCAGTCATTGATTTGGGACAACTACTGCTGCTTGGTAAACTTCATTTTTAAATGTGCATAGTATTGTGTTTGTTGTAAATTAAAGGGGGATGGGAGTTGTGAAAATATTTTAGTGTTTTGTTCAAGTATTTTCATTGAAACAATACATCTTGAAAATGTGACATAGGTTAAAAAGACATAAGAAGAGTCAGCTCAATAAGAGATCAGCCTGACAAACATTGGTGTACGAATGTAAGCTAAAAGCCAGATTTAAAAGAACTATCATGCATAGCAGGTGAGAATAATAGCTCTTTATCATAATGGCTACTCTCTTCATATTATCTTAAAATGTAAACAAGCTTTACATGTATAGAGAGAAAGCAAAGATTACTTAGCTATATTACAGCATGTATAGTGCAAATAGTGATGATGCAGGAAACATATTTAGATAGAAATGAGCATGTGAACTTGACAAAGAAAAGTTTCAGGCTGCACATTCAGCAGAATACTGGGGCAAAGGAACAGGGAAATAATAATACTGATTGGTAAAAGAAATCCAATAGTGATGGCAAAGGAAATAAAAGGCAATAAAAACAAATTATGGTAATAAGGAATTATTGGAAAGGGAGGGAGATTGTGCTGGTATGCATTCATACTCTACCTAAAATTACTATTAAGAAACGTTTGGGAAAATAGTACGCTTTCAGCAATTAATATTATTTATGGGTGGGGACTGGAACTTGATTTACAATAGTAAGGCTGTATAAGGGGGACCTAGAAAGGAAAATATAACAAAAGAGGTTATATTTCTGAATGGATACATGAGAATATTTGGTATGGAAGATGTGAATTCAGAATTAGGAACTCAGACAGAATTTACATCTAATTCCTCAAGGTATAATAGTGGGCTACACTGGATAGTAAATATATTTTATAGGAGCAAGTATGTTTAGTTGAAAACTTCCATGCACCAATAAAAACTAAGATAAGTCTATGGGCTAAAAATTAGACACTGATCCTTGCCTAATTATTCATTAGAAAGAGAGGAATTTAAGTAATGCGTACTGGAAATGATTTGAGAGTTATTAGGGGAAATGGGAATTTACTTCAGAAGGTATAGTAAGTGAGTGGGAAGAATGAAAATGGAGTTTAAAAAATGGCAGAAATAAGAGAGAATGAAAGACAAGAAAAAAGTAATCGGAATTATTTAAAGGAGCTGATAAAGGTTAAAGTATTGCAGAGTAAGGAGAAACCTAACGGAACAAGAAGAGGAGCAACTGCAGAGTGCTAATAGAAAAATACAAGCAGTATTTGGATAATACGCATGCATTTAAAAGAGTTGATGTTAAGCAACTATTTTTTGATAACAACTCAGGTGCACAAAAACTTTTATCACAATTACTTGGGCAATTTATGATGTTCATCATATTGATCACTACTGCAGTAATCTGAGCTATGCAGATTATGTCCTGCATAAAATAAAACAGTCATCCAGCTTCAAAAGCTTTAGCATACCTTCTACATGTCCAAACCATTAGTCCTGTATTTGTCTTTCAGAATCAAAGGTCATCTTCTGCTGTTCCATTGCTAGGCAGTTAAGTTCTCTGTAGGGAGAAATCTTATACATGTTGCTTTTGTTGTTTAAACTTTTTTCCTCTTTTGAAAAGTAAATTTTAAGCCAGGAATAAGTGTTTTTATTGTCTGTTACTGACTTTACTGAACTTTTGAATGGGAGCACATATTTGCTTCTGACACTTTAAAAGTTTAAACATTATAAACATTTTTTTCTCTGGATAAATTGTGTTTAAATTGCCTTTTTGGATGCTGATAAAATGTATTAGAGTGCTTTTTACTGTGTTTTAACTGGAATAGTTACTTTTTAATTACGTTTTTTATTTTACCAGCTTGTGCTACTTAGAATCCATAGGAAAGAAACACCATCTTGGGCTTGACCATGGAACAAACTTCCAGTCCCACAGTTCTTCTTCCAGCCACAAAAAGAACAAGGTAACTAAACAACCTTTGCCATCACATTTGGTTAGCAATTAACCTCAGTTGCAAATGGGTGACTCTGCTGTGGCCAAAGCTGGTTCCACAGACAACTCAACTTTTTCTCCAGATCCTTCTAGTATTGTCTGTACAATCACTGTGGACCAGTTGTTATCCACGCCCTCTGCAGCTCTTCGGGTCCCCTTACTGGGCGGGTCCCTCTTGTCAGTCTTGGGAGAATGGGCAGTGAAAGTGCCCCTGCTGAGCCAAAATGTTGTGCTCATTGAGATGGTGCCTCACTACCCAGGGACAGTAATCAAAAAGCCTAAATCCTCACCACTGACACTGGTGAAAAGCAGTCACTAAGAACAGAAATGGATTTATACAGTATTTTGAATGCAGCACTCTGCATCAAGCACAGTTTCCCCCAAGAGCACACAGGGAACACGTTCCACTGGGACTGAATTCTCTGTCCCTCCAGAGTCCAAATGAGATGCACTTTGGACCACTGTGTCCCAGTTCCAAGTATCTGACACACACACACACACACATACATACACACACACACACACACACACACACACACACACACACACACACACACACACACACACACACATGCACCTGGGAAAGACTGGCACAGATTCATCAGCTGTGTCCCTCTCTCCAGACTATAAGGTAGATTGCTGCCATCAGTCAAATACTCAAAGGTTCTTACAAAGGGCAACCAATTATACTGTGTCAGATTAATACTGATATAAATGGTACAGTGTGACTGAAGCAGTAAGCCTTTCTGGAATGGCCACAGTGTCACTAAAATAAGCACCAGTACTTGCAAGATGTTAAAACTATTCAGTAAAAGACCATCCGCAATGAAAAGGTATAAAAATATTTAATAATAGATAATACAATAAAAAACAGGAGAATACTTCATATTCAATTACAATAAAAATAAACATCAGAGTTATCAGTCACAGGAAATATAAAAATAACACAGTTGGATAGAATCTCATAGATAGAAAAAAAATAATACTAAACTAATCTCACTGTATTTTTTCTAACTCAACTAAAGAGAAACTGTCCCTCATTAACTCACTTAATATTGCAAGCCAAGAGTTACTGCTGAGATGCTTACTTCCACAAGTCAAGATGAGATACTACTCACTAACTGAACTGACTCAACCATTGAACTCAACTACATCTGAACTGTGACAATTGTCATAGATCTTTTATATCAGGTTCCAAAGAAAAAACAAACAACAAACTGGTGCTGCCAAAATTACGCCCTTCTGCTGGTTATAGAATGACATCACATCTAGTCACCTGACTCTTGCGCAATACACATTCTGTTGCAGCATTTTTAACTTAAGCAACTTTTACAAATACATTTTTAATACAAGCATCTCTACAAATCAAGGTGATAGTCAAATGACATAAGATTATTTACAAATCTTCAGCCAGCCATGCTGGCATATGCCACACATGCAGTGTCTTACTTCTCCTGGTACAGCTGGCAATACTTCACAACATCACACCCGTCCCTGGGGAAGCCATGTCATGTGATTAATTGCGGTTTTAAAGCCTGCTTTTGTATGTTGTAACTAAGTTCTGATGAAGTTAGGTTTGTTCTGACAAAAGCGCTTAATCAAGTTTATTAAATAATTTTTTAGAGACTGTAGCCTGGTACCTTCATTCCTGAGTGTTGGTTTTGTTTTTGTGTTTTTTTCTTAACATGGAAAACAGTTTTACTAATTGCTCTGTCCTCTGCAAGAAGAGTATCTGTGTTGCAAGCTCTTATAATAGGTCAGCCTTATCTCATTTTCAGCAGAGACAAAGTTTGAGAAGTAATCTTTGAGAAGTAATCCTTCAGGTATGTCTAAAGTGTTATTCAAGTTTACTTGAAGCCATTCTCTGTGCTCTTCTGTGAACCCAAAAATGAGGAAGAAAGGATACTTCATACCTTTGAGGTCCACAGACACCTCAGGTACTATCTTGACAGAAATATGAAATCTTTCAGAAGTTCTGATCATTTGTTCATTTCTTGTGATGGTAAAAAGAAAGGACAAGCTGTGTCAAATTAGACTATTTCAAAATGGTTGTCTCAGGCTATTATCTTTTGCTATTCCCATCACAACAAATTCATTCCATGTAGGGTCAAGGCACATTCTATATGAGCTTTGGCTTCATCTTTGACTTTTTTGAAAGTACTGAACTCTAGATAGATTCTAGAAGCAGTAACTTGGTCCTCCGTATGTACTTTTACAAAGCACTACAAGTTAGATTCCTTCTCCAGGCCTAGCTCAGGCTTTTCTAAGACCAATATCCAGGGTCACCAGGACCCTTAACTGCTACCTCCCAGTTGTTCTAAGCTATGGTAATTTATTCATATAGCTTAGACTACTTCAGCAGTGATCAATATGAAGAACATAGTACAGTTGTGTAAGTAAACTTACTGTAACAGTATATGTCCAAATTATCTCTGCTGCAGTAGCTGCTCCCACCTTCCATCCCTCTTGATATTTGGTGTGTTTTTTATACCAGGGTGTAAGCATTTAATTGTTTTTGTTTTTTCTAGCAATTTCCTCTCAGGGTTTAGCCTCCCTCTCTTTGTTAATATGAAAGCTGTGAAGGGCTTGGAGCCCAAGCTTGTTATTCAGTCAGCTTGACTCGAGCTAACTAATTGTTTGGATGCATGGAAGGTGCCCTGAAGCTTTGGAAGCTGGCCAGCTGTTATGTCTATGTGATATATAACCCATATAGCTAGGGTATTGCCGCAGTGATCACTTGAACATCTACTGCTGTGGTAAGTTAATTAGACAACTGTCTGAGGCAATGGCATAGATTGTTCTGATTTAACTCAAGGAAAGAGTTGTTACGGGTTAGGCATCTGAACCATGACTTCAAACCAAAGATGGCCAGTTGCTGCATTCAGACAATATACTTTTTGTCGGGGCTAATCAGGAGATATAACAATGCTTTTGTCAGCCTAAAGTATGTTATAACTGTGGGAATTAAGATTTTTTGACTGCTTCATGTAACATGCCATTTTTTGGGGAATGTGGGTTTTTGATGTACTATTCCAAAATATGTAAGTTCTGTGACCATTTGTGGGCACAGTGTCTTGTGTGCTTATAAGGGCTTATGAAGTTACGCCTTTTGGTTTGACTTCAGCAGGGACTGAGGAAGGTCAATACAATGTATCCTTTCTATGTTATCAAATGAGATGTAGTTATCAGATGTTTTGGCCAGTGACCTCATGTATGTAGAGGAGATAACAGTGGTGGTGGTGATGCTACTTCCTTATAGCGTTGCTTTACTATGGTATCTGAGAAAAACTGTAGATATTAAGATGGGTGTAGATATAAGGCAGATTATTTAAAAGGAAGAACAAGGAATGAGTTCCTAGATTTATATGTTCATAGAGTTATACAAAGCAAACAGTATGTCAACCATTTCAGGCATTGCCAACAATGCCATGGAAGAAGAACTCTAACAGGTGAGCTAACAGTTCAGAAGATACAGGTGTCAGGTAAAGATAATCTGGGAGATATAGGCACAAAATTGTCAACTTGGATTATACTATAGGGGAGGAAAATAAGAAGAAGGTGGAGAAAAGAGCGGGAAAAGTAAGTCAGACAAGGAATGATGGGATTGAGACATGATAACGTTTAGTTTGTCATAGTTAGAAATGTGTAGCCAGTGTCTCCTGGAATGAATTTCCCACTCTCATCCTGTCATCCAATTGAAGTTTGCTGTTGATATAGCTTTACACTAATATCTATGAAAAGCTATGTTTGTTACATAGGTGAGGGAGGCAGACGATGATGAATTTATCCCTGAATCAGGACTTGTTTATACTTTTGGGTAGAACTAGATCTCTGAAATGGGTATAAACTGAGGAGTTTTCTTTTCAAGGAAATGAGGTTACACAGAGCCTGGCTTGACATTACTCAGAAAGCAAGGCACAGATCTCCTAACAGGAGTCTGTATTAAGTTAACATTTGTTAAATGGGTAGGTGAAGTGGCTCAAGGACCCTTTTCAGTCACAATGCAAGCCAGAGAGGCCAGACAGTACACCTAAACATACAACAGAATGTAGAACTATTTACACAGAAATTTACGTTGTGTTTCCAGTAACCTAGTTGTTTATCTAGCACAGTACTGAATTTTGTTTTAGGAACAGATAATTTTGAATTTTCAGGTAAGTAATATTCATTAAAATCAAAACAATCAACCCAAGAGGTACCAAAAGATGCGTAAACCAAGAGAAAACCTTGCCAGTACATATAAGTCAGAAAAGGAAGTCAACCGACTGTCGGAAATAACAAAAAAAGTGCTGTTTATTCAAGAAATGTTAGAGGTTTCATCCTTACTTTGTATAGGACTTCATCAGAACCACAAAATTGAAATAAAATTCCCCTTAAATATTCAAAGTATATCACATGACCCTTTGACATAGTTCATTAAACAGTAGATCGTTTATTGATAAAAAAACTAGGCAAACTCTTTAAAGGCAAAGTACATTAAATCACAATTTATTTAATAATAACAAATATCAACATTATCACAATAGATGCCCTACTAAACAGATATGCAGAATTAAATAGAAAACTGTTAAAATAGCATTGAAATATTGTTGCAATATCATAAAAGTATTGTAAAAATGAGATAGAAATGTTAAAAATGAACCGATAAGGTTACCAAGGAGAAAAAAACTAAAATTAATAAAAAGTTCATAAATATTGTGTCAATGATAGGTGTTAAAACATACTAGGTGACAAGAAAGTGTGGCACTGGCCACCCTAAGTTTTAAAACACTATTTACAAAGACACAGTCATTTTACCCAGGGTATTTATCAGCCATTAATCTAAACTGCCCATGTAGTTCTCTATGTTCGACTAGAGTTTCCCAGGGCCCACCACAGAGATTTAAGTAAACCTGCTCCAAAACTGCAAATTTAAAATCACTGTGACCTGAAAAAGCTTTGCTCATTTATAAAGGGCATTATTTTTATAATGATTCTTAAAATTGTAATAATGTTAATATACCCTTTTACTCGGGGCTCTTTCAGTCTTGCCTACATAAGTAGGATTATTCGTAGGTCTTTCCAAATCGGTTTTAAAATTCTTTTCCCCTTAATAAACAAATTGTGGGCGGGGCCCTAAGGTATCAGCAACCCCTTGGTCAAAGTTAAAAATACCCCGATTGTTTTGGAGAATGCTTTTTATACCCAAGCTGATGAAAAATATTTTAAAACAAAAACTGTGTTAAAAGAATGTTTTACATTTTCAGTATCAACCTGAGTAACCACTATAGTTCCAAAATTAGTCTCACTCCCCAGCAAGACTTTAAATCTATTATGTCTTCCCAATGTAACTTCATTCATCAATTCAATGACTGTGTTTGGGGGGTAACCCCACCCAAAAAATACATGCCAAAAATATCACACTGGATGTCAAACTCATGGTCAACAGAAATCATCCTAACTAATCTAACAAACTGCTCTTTAACCAAGCCCCTTTTCTAAGATAAAGGGTGGCAGCTGTTAAAGTGTAGGTATGAGTCAGAGAAAGTCAGTTTCCTGAATATTTCTGAGGAAAAAACACCCCCCTCTTTCATCTCCAACAAAGTAACTAATGCTGTTGGTCAAATAAGGATAGGTAAAATTTAAAAACTCATTGGAAGAATTAATGTACTTACAAAAATTCCTCTAACAAGTCTGGAGTACCTGTGCATATATCCTTAGCAATCACAGTATGTAGCATTTATTCCCAGTGTCTAAACAGGATTCAGCATATCAAGAAGGAGGGAGACAGATGGTGGAAAATTGTTGTAATGCTGAAGACATGCAGGACTTCAGGCAGTATGACATGTGACTAATGAGCAGAGCATGTACAGACCAACCATTATGGGTTCAGCTGTGATAGTCTGTGCTTCGTTGTTGTGGCTGGCACACCTGTATGTTGGTCCAGTGTTGTCATCACATGTGCTAAATAAAAGATATAAAAGAAGGTGACTGAGAAATGCACAGCAGGAGTGGTCCTGTGTGGTTCACAAGACTGACAGACATATTTCTTGTGCCACTAGGAAGAGAAGATATAGCACAGTTTATCCCCAGCGATGGTGGTGTGGATGTCAGTGTTGGACTGACATATCCATGTACCTAATACATAGCAAAGGTTTGCATAATCAATTACTGCACATATTAAGTGAAGTCTAAAATAGGTGGCACAGTGCACATTTCTTTTCATCGGCACATCAAGACTTAACAATTTCTGTTGTCATGGAAGGTAGGGCTAAATAACAAAGAATTTGCTGTATTGATGCCCTTGCCTTGCATGTGAGAAGGTACCCTTGTAGCATATGTCATCGTGTTCACTATGGTGTTCTGTATGTTAGCCATTCACAGGTAGAAGTAGTGATGTTCTGTATCTTCAGAGAGTCTCACAATGAAGCTGAGATACACAGACATGTACCATATGACATTAATCTCGGACTCACTCCTGGATGAGGAGAAGTTACCCCCCAGTGGGAATAAATATCAGACATACTGAACACCTAGTGTCTGTTTTGGTTAAGTGCACACTATATTCTTTGGGGAAGGAAGTTCTGTATCATGACAGTCTCATAAATGTGCATGTTGCGCAGGAAAATGCAGATTCAGAGGTGCACACTGCTTCTTCTATAGGAATATATCCACCACACACCAGCAGCTCAGGGATACTGGACACTGTCACAACTTATATTTGCCCCCTAGCATGATGCAGAATTAAGGATAAATCATAAGACCTGCAGGAATGTCATCCAGGCACATTGTCGAGGCACAGTCTGTTGCCACATGACCTGCCCTGGAACTGGCAAATGTGTTGCGTGTGTTGTGTGACACTTGTGAAGATGCTGCCCAGCACCATTGTGAATTCTTTGTGGGCATGCAGTTCAGTCATTGAGAAATTACAGTTCTTCTGAGGTCTGTGGTAGTACATTCTGCCTCTCACAAAACCTCACTGTATAGGTTTTCTTGTGCCATCATGTCCAGCACATTGGCAGAGCATTGCCTATGGCTAAGGTAGGCTATGTGCCTGAGATAAATATGCACATGGGCATTTGGACATAGCACACTCAGCAACAGAGCTATTTGATGGCTGCCAATCCTAATTGTGGGTGACAATAAGTACCCACTTCCAAGCTTGGGATACATCATCAACAAGCTCCATCCAGATCCAGGTCATGAAGTAGCATACTGTTCCTGCCACAGAGGGTCTCAGGCCCTACCATCTCTCACCAGCAGTGTGACCCCTGGTCAAGGTTATGCAGTGCTATTGCATCTCTTTCACTGTGGAAGTTATCCCTGACCCCATTGATCCTTCTAGCTACTGCAGCCCATGCATGCTGACCCAGTGACTTGCTCTCCCAACCAATTTGTGTTGAAAGACTTGTGTCAATGTGTCACATGTCTCCTGTGTAGATGATGGAAGACTGTCACCCACAATATCCTCCATCCTGTGTTGTACTGATTTGATGTCCAATGCACAGTATGACCACACTATGCACTAACTAGCACAGCCTGATAAGAACACTGTCTGCATTATGTTTGGTTACTACAACACTGTTACCTTGTAAATGTCATAGCCTATAGTTGTTTACCATACGTTCTGTTTTGCCAGCACTGTCATGGGTCATGCCTGTCACTGTCTAGGTGGGGGGGGGGAGGGGGGGCTCTTGCTGCTCATATGTCAACCTGCTCCTGATGGCTGTTACCATATTCTGTTGCTGTTAGTTTTGTGTTATCATTTTCAGTGAAGTCTGTATAAAGATTTCAGTTAATAAGGTTGTTTAAAAAAATGGCATAGCTCAAATCAGGAATAGTTCTCCTGTGACAGTATCAATTAATAAGCTAAGTTTCAGTTTTGGTGGGTTGAGGAGGTATAATAGTTAAGACATTTGCCGCACAGACATAAGTTACAGGGTTTGATTCTCACCTTTCAGGGAGATAAGCTAGGCTTAAAATGGCCTGCAAGAGCAGCAAGCCTAGTACTTACCTATGAACCTATAAAATCCTAAATGACTGTCAAAACTAATTTTGTCTGAGAGGATAACTGTGGTTGCTCAATATGGCACATACTCCAAACCACTTGCTGTCTGTTTGAGACAAGTAATGTAGAGATCCACTGGATGTGTTCACACATTTGCAACCATGCCTTCAACAGCCCAAAGACACCTACAGATTCAGTTATATTATGTGTCAGGACATTATCAGTGTTATATAGTGTTTCTGCCAAGGTTTCAGAATTACTAACCAGGGACATGAGCTAAGGTTTAAGAGAGTACCTTCCATGATCTGCAAAACACAGAATAACAATTTGGGGGGGGGGGCATTAGCCACATCCATACTTTATGTATGTCAGCATTTATTTTACAAATTGCGCCAACTTTTATCAACTGGATGGCCCTGAGAAAATTACCATACCAAAAGTTAACATAGAGGTCAGACATATGCCATACATGAGAATCCTGTGAACTACCAGAGTGCCGCAAACAAACACACACACACACACACACACACACACACACACACACACACACACACACACACACACACACACACACACACACACACACACACCACACACTGGAAAGAATCTCCCATGCATTACAGATTACCTAGCTGTTCAGGGAACAGTAGCTTTTCCTGTTCACATACATATATGGCTGTGGGTCAGGTAAAGCTTGTATTCATACATTGGTGCAGTCCATGGCACCCACTAACTCAGGAAGTTACACAATTCCACAGATGCCATTTACAGTGCTGACTCTCTTATCTGCAGTCCTAGACAACCACACATCTCTTTCACGTGCAGCAGTATGATGTCGGGGAACTTACTGAGTATTCATGAGGCAGATGCCTGTAAAATACCCAAAATATTCCCATTTGCTTCCTGACAGATTCCTATAGGTAAGCTAATAAGAGCTAAAGATACATTGACTTTCACGTGGACAGGAAGGCTTACCATTCTCAGAGATTCAGCTTGCAAGTGAAATATGTAGACTGATATCCTAGTTATATGTTCATCACTAGATCACTTCAGCAGTAGCCTTAGCTATACGGGGTTATATCCTGCATAGGATATAACAGCTGGCCAGCTGGGCACTTTCCACAAGCCTAGACTGTTGACAGCTTGAGAAAATCAGCAGTCTGGGTGCCAAACCCTTCAGAGCTTTCTTCCCACAAAAGAGTGCTCCTCTTGCAGCCTTTGAGGATCAATAGTTGGCTGACATTTCTTCATTTCTAGGCAAAAAAAATCCCTTTGGTTAGAACGCCTTCCACAATTAATTTTAAGACTACAAATAGTACTTTTCTGACAAGAACTGATTATTTTATTTTATTTATTTATTTTTTTTTTTTGCTAGGAATTACAATTTTTTTTGGACTGTCATGTGAATTTCTGCCCAGTGGCTCTTTTTATTTTTTTAGGGTAACGTTATATTTTTATAAAGTTCACTCCAAATTGTATTGCTAAAAGCTTTATAAAGTGTTCTTAGAGCCTGTGGCATGTGTGTGTTGTGCCTGTCATGGTGTTTTTGGGGTGAACGCACTAGATTTTTGATAGTTACCATTTACTGACTGCTGCTGGCATTGCTGCCTGGGTTTTAGGCATCTTTCTTGGCTTTAGCATGGAAAAAGTTATCGGTTCCTCAGTAGTTCCATCTTACAATCACAGAAAGAAGAACATTTTGAGACACCCTTTGCCTCTTCGTCAAGTTGCCACTTTGCATTAGCAAAGAGATGGATGAACCTGCAGTGGCCATTTCTGGTTCCTCGGAAGCTCCTCAGCTTCTAACTTAGTTTCCTGTGGTGTAGACCCTTCAGTCACCATAGACTGGGGATTGGGATTAGACACATCCTATAGCTGATGGAGTGTCCTTAGAATAGAGGTATCACTTTTTCTGGTCTCTGAGGAAGGAGCAGGGAAAGCTTTTCGGCCTAGCTGGACTAAGCTGTCTGTTCCCTGAGGTGGTGTCGCTGACATATGTTGATCGGCTTCTATGGAGATTTCTGTTAAAAAGAAGCAGAAGTTTAAACATTTTTCTTCTCCTATCCCTGTTACTTTAGGCAGGGAAGACTTACTGGGCTTAGCTCAGGGCTTTATTCAGGCTCTTAACCCATGTCATTCTGAATTTACTAGTAAGAGAAAAAGAAATTCCTCACTTCTGTAAGATTCCCAGTGGTTTCCAGCTCTGAAATTGTAACTTTATTAGCCATTTTGGGCTGATTTCTATCCCTTTTAACTTTCTGGCTTAAAACCGCGTGTTTGCACATTTTTCGCATCGTGCAGCACCGCGGGTCTACGGTTAAACTATTCCAGGTGCCAGAAAGTCTGCTCTTCAAATTTTCCCTTAGAACTAGCTAGTTTCTCAGTAGTAGCACTAACATCTGAACCCCTGTGACTAGCACTTGCTCTAGAACCTGCTGGAAAACACTAGGAATCATTAAACTGATACAAGCACTCAACTCTCCTTGATAATAAGGAGAAATTAATTGCAGACACTAAACAGCCTATAACTGCAAAGTACCATACAAAGGTAAGGGAAAACAGCTCTTGTACTTTACAAAAAAAGCACCTAAATAGACATGTCCAAGGGTCAGCTTCCGGTGATTTCTCCTGTCCACTTGGTGAATCTGGGCATACTGGGGCAATGCAGCTACTGCCTTATGTACACAGACAACCCTCTCCTCCTACTACCCAACACTACAACCTGTGAGAGATGCACTTACATAGCAAAACTGGAAACAAAGCTCTCTCCAGCCAAGACTGTGCTAGACAGTCAAGAGGAGAAGGTTAATACCTGCACTACACCTCAAGCAACACATAGCCCTTCAAAACCACACCATCAACACCCGCACATAACATCACTAAACCCACATATGCAGAGGCCCTTAACATTAACCTGCCCAAGCAACTAGGACCTCTGAAGCTGAAACGTAAACAAACACCAGTCACACATGGCTCACAATACCAGTGTGCCACCTAACAACAGCCCCTAAGGCAAGACAACGTACCCAACACTTTAGTCATAGGTGACTCTATAGTCAGGCACACTGATGTTCAACACATCAGGCTGAGCAAGGAGAAAATTAGAGTCAGCTGCCTGTCGGGTGCCAGGATCCGTCACATAATGCATGCACTCAAGTCAGTCCACAAGTACAAATATGACTCTGTCATTGTCCATGTTGGAGTGAATGACTTGAGACGTACCTCCCTGGACTACATGAAAAAAGACATGGAAGAGCTCTCGGATCATGTGGCCCAGGCAGGTATGACCTTAGCCCTGAGTAGCATCCTGACTTCACCCAGAATGATACCACAGTATAACGACAAAATGATTGACTTCAACAATTGTCTAAGCTTCTGGTGTCATTCAAAGGGGATCCAGTATCTGTCTGCCTGGGACGACATGATTCACAAACCACAATGCTTTTCCAGAGATGGTCTGCACCTGTCACCCCTGGGATTCAGATTACTGGTTAAAGCTCTTGCCACCCCTTTAGTGCCTTTTTTAGGCAAGGTTCAAAGGACAAAACCACCACTGTAACAGATACAAGCATGCAAAATCTGAAGGTAATGCTACTCAATGCTAGAAGTCTAAACATCAAAATGCACTCTCTCGAGGCACTCCTAAAAATGGAGAACATCGATATCTGTGCAGTAACTGAGACCTGTTCAAGACTCCAGAGAGCACCCCTGCAATACCAGGCCACAACTCTTATCACACTTTTCGGACACCAAACCAAGACTGAAACACTAAAGGTGGATGAGTGTCCATATTCACCAAGGATATTCACATCACCAGGCTAGTTGCCCAACACAATGCATCTGAAATTCTCCAGGTGCAACTAACACTAGGTAAGACTGCAATCCAAATTGTAGCTTGCTACAGATCCCCCACCATGCCCCAAAATTCTCACTACACCTTTCTAAACATACTGGAAAATATTAAGATACAACTAAACACCCTAATACTTGGTGATTTCCAACTACCATGCCATTAACTGGGAAAACTACTCAGGTACCAACACCTTTTCCCAACAGTTCTTGGAATTCATAAATTCCAACACCCTGGATCAACTAATCCATTGTCCCACCAGGGGCTCCAATATCCTAGACCTGGTCATTACCAACATGGGAGATAGATGCTCCACACCAATGATCACCCCCTCATTGGTCTGGTCTGACCATAAGCAAATCACCCTTGACATCCACATCCCACCCCCAGTAAGGAAACCTCCGTAAAAAACTTCTCCAAAGCCAATTTCATGCTACTTAAGTCAGAAGTGACAAACTTCATGGCACCCATGCAGACAGGAGCTGAAAGTTCGACTGCTGAATCCTACACTAAGGCACTGTATGAGCACATCCACTCATGCATGAATTGTGCCATCCCAAATAGAACCAAGATGCTCTCCTCCAAAAAAAGGAAGCCAATCTGGTGGTCCCCTGCCATAAACAAACTATACAACAGCAGAAAGAAAGTGTTGCAGAAAAGAGGAAAATCACAGGATGCAAAAAACTCCCACACCAGCCTCAGTACGAAGCTGAGATTCCTCATAAAATCCTCAAAAGCTAGTTACGAAAATAAAATTGCCAAAGATTCCAAAGACAGCCACAAGGCATTCTATAGTTATGTTAAGAGTCTAAATGGCAATGCACAGATCTGCTCTGAGCTACAACAGAATGGTATTAAATATAGTTATACAGGAAAAATAGTTTTCAAGTTTCAAGTGTTTTTAAGTGGAATTGGTAGCAGAACCATTTGTTTTTGGAGTTTTATATTTTGATGTGCTCTGCCTTTGGTGACGCTACTTACTTCTTTTTTTGCCTGGTATTAAATATACTGATCCCAAGGATATTACCAATATCCTGGCAGATCGATTTAGTGCCAAAATCACCCCCTCTCACCCCCTAAAGGGCCCATCTCAATACCAAAAGATTGCCAAATTCCGGTAATCACGGCCACACAGGTAGAAACTGCACTCTCCAAAGCTAATAATACAGCATTCATAGGACCAGATGACATCCCGGGCAGTGTACTACATGTACTACAAAATTAATTGGCGCTTCACTTAAGTATCATGTTTAATCATAGCCTCACCTCTGCCTTCGTGTCCACTGAGTGGCGCACAGCTACAGTTATCCCACTCCACAAGGGGGTATCCACCTTGGATCCCGGGAACTACCGTCCCATTAGTCTGATGAGCCTGATCTGCAAGGACATGGAACGCATTATCATGGAACTTATAAAGAACGACACTGGCAACCTTCAAACACTGGACCCCACCCAGTTTGGGTTCGTGAAGGTCAGATCCTGTCTTCTGAACCTGACTGACTTCTTTAAATCAGTCTCCAGAGCTGTGGATGACTATCTAGACCTTGCCAAGGCCTTCAACACCATCCCCCACTCTGGAATCATAGATAAACTTACTAAGCTGGGCATAAATCCCTACGTCACTTGATGGGTCGCCAACTGGCTTACTGACAGAACCCAGACTGTAAAAGTAGCCGACTCCTAATCCAGCTCCAGACAAGTGACAAGTGGAGTACCTCAGGGTTCAGTCCTGGGACCACTCTTGTTTGGCATCTACTTCTCTGAAATACAGGCCAACACTAAGGGACTCTGGCTAACAAAGTTTGCAAATGACTGCAAGCTGGGAGCCATTATTGTATTCCCAAATGATGTGGATATTCTACAAAAGGACCTTACAGAAACAGATGCTTGGTGCCAGAGCCATGGGCTCAAGCTTAATGCCAAGAAATGTATAGTTATCCCCTTTGGGAAAAACATGTACCATTACCACATAGGTGGCAGTACACTAAACACCGAAAGTGTGATGAGAGACTTAGGGACACAGGTGGACAGTGGTCTCACCTTCAATAACCACATCGCCACAACAGTCAGGAAATCCTTCTATGTGGCACTCCTCATCACTAAGGGCTTTTCATCCAGAAAAAAGGAGGTCATTGTTCCACTGTACTCATCCCTCATTAGATCCATTATAGAGCACAACGCCCCATTTGGTATGTACCTCACAAGACATCTACAACAGCTGGAAAGGCTGTAGAAATACCTCACTAAAAGAATCACAGGCCTAAAGCAGATGCCCTATGCTGACCATCTAAAAAAACTCCAGCTATACTCTGTGGCATATCGTCTACTCAGAGGCGATCTCTGCTTAACATACAAGGCTATGTCAAACCCTGAGCTGTTGGACATGCTCCACTTAAAGAAATCCCCAATCCCTCAGAGCCACATGCTCCAGGGATCTAAACCTTGTCATCACAATGAACAAAACATGCTGGAGGGATAGGTTAGTGTGCGATTGAGTGCTGGTTAGGTTAGTTAGGGTTAGGGTGCGGGTTACTTATGTGTGCGATTGTGTGGACGTGAAGGTTAGTGCGGGTTAGGTGAGTTAGGCTTAGGGCACGGGTTAGGTATGTGTGCGATTGTGTGGATATGTGGGTTAGGGCGGGTTAGGTTAGTTAGGGTTAGGGCACGGGTCAGGTAAGTGTGAGATTGTGTGGACCTGAGGGTTAGGGCTGGGTAGGTGAGTTAGGGTTAGGGTGCGGGTGAAGTGAGTGTGCGATAGTGACGGACCTTCGGGTTAGGGTTATGGTTAAGGTAAGTGAATAGTTAGTAGTGTGTTTATAGTTTAGTGTAGGGTTAGGTGTAAGATTTTAGGTGTATGTGTGTGGATTGCTGTTTGTTTGGTGTGCTTGTGTTGTGTGTATGTGTTTTAGAACAGCAACTTTTTTCCCTAGGAAAAAAATTGCTGTTCTGTATGTTCGATGTTTTCAGCTTTCGCTGAATAGGGGTCAATATTAGAACATTCGAAGTTTTGAAACTTCAGTGTTCTAATATAGACCCACTGCCCATACATGTCAAGCAGAGTGCATCTTTGGCCATCTTCAAAAGGAACCTTGACGATTGGATGGGAGATAGGAAATTCACCCCGGGCATCACATCAGTCGCCCTGTGAGACAGGGATCCAGGGAAGTAAATATTGTGGGAAGAAATATCCGGGAAATTGTTTGGCTAGGCTCTAGAGCTGATAGACTAGTACCAACCTATGAACCTAGGAACCTATGATGAACAAGAAATAGATTTTAAGGGAATAAATTATGTTATTTTTCCTCAGGCAACTCATTCGGATGAGAGTATTTCTTCTGATCACTTGGAAGAATTTTCTTTTTCTGAAACCGTATCTAGAATGAACCAATTATTTCAGCAGGGACATAATGACATTATAGTTTCTTTGAAAAAATATTATGATTTTGTTCAAGCATAAATTATATGGAAACCATGATAATAGTAAGATGCAGCGATATTTACATAATAGATGATTATCATAATTATTAATATTAATTATATTACTATAACACAATACAATAATTATATATAATTATATATTAATATAATATTATTCATATTTTAGAGGTCATGAAACATGGTAACAGATTATACTGGTGCAGTCATAGGACAGCACAAGCAGAGAAGCATAGGGTGTGATAGAGGGGATAGTAGGAATAGATGTGGAAAAGTTATGAAAAGATTTGCATGGTTATATTATCAAAATTTGCCTGAAGATGTTAAAGCTGAAATTTTTAATTCTTTCCTAGATAGGGAGGTTTCATTTGGATTATCTTCTGATAAAGGCTTGAAAATGCAATTAGAAAGAGAAACTGATTCAAGGTGTGGCACATATTTTTCAGTCGTCCTTCTCTAAGTTTGTTAAAGTTGCATCCCTAACTCAGGATCCTTTTATAAAAAGCAAAATAACCAGAGTTAACAAGCTTCTGGCAAACAAATTTTCAAAATACATTGACAGGGAGGTTTCAAAAAGTAGGAGGGAGCCTCTGAGAAACAAGAACAGTTCAACAAGTCTGAATAACTCTCTTCAAATTGTAACACCTCCATTCCCAGCGTAAAAATCTTTTAAGTCTCCCAGAATCTGACTCTACACTTCTCTCTTTGGCATTAGATGTTGTGTCTTTCGGCTTTTCCCAGTTAGTGGTCGCCACAGCGGAACTCCGGTCCACTAATGATTGGCAGTAGATTTTTACGTGCCAAGTTGCCAGCTCTGATGCACAATCTTCAATGAAGGTACGCCCATTCACGCATGTCTCCACGCAGAAGACGCTCTAGCTGAGAATCAAACCAGACAGCGTCTTACTGTGAGGCGACAAAGCTACTGCAGAAGCTCAGACAAATGGATTCTTAGAGTGATCCATCATGGGTACAGATGGCAGTGTGAGTACCTTCTTCTTTTACAGGAGATTCCTCCTCATCCACCAGATTAAATATCTTTATTTAGCAGGTCATTCAGTATCTATTGGCTCAAGGGGTAATAGAGTCTGTTCCTCATTCCTTGATAGGGAAATGTTTTTTTTTTTTTGTGGATGTTTCTGGTATCAAAGAAAAAAAGTTTCAGGGAGACCAGTTCTACATCTTTCCTTTGTCAACCAGTTTGTGAAAGTCCCAAAGTTCAAAATGCTGTCCTTTTACAACTTGTTGCCTCTCATTCCCCCTTTCAGGTTTTTGGTAACACTACATTTAAAATCATCACATTCCTATAGCCAGATTTCCTTTTTTCAAAGGTTGTCTGTATCTGTTGTTTTTTTTTTTTTTTTTGTGTGTGTGTTTTGTTTTTGCATTACCCGTTGAGTTATCTTCTGCTCCATGGGTGTTCACAATGTGTCTAGTTCCAGCCTTTTGCAGACAGAAAGGTATTCACATTTTGCCTTATTTAGATGACTTGCTTAACTTTGTAGAGCCTTTTTCACAGTGTCAGGAATCTCTCACTTGGGTAAGAGATCTCCCTTGCAGACTAGGCTTCCAGGAAACATTCCAAATTCTTGTCTTACTCCTTCCTAGAGGAAAAAAGTAGTTCCATATCTAGAGCTATTCTTGAGTTTTTCCATTCAAAGGACTTAAGCAAGGGAATTTCTCAGGATATTAAGATTCATGGCATCTGTGATTGTCTTGATTCTTTCAACTAGATTCCACATGAGAAATGTTCAATTGTACATAATATTTATATGGTCCCAACATCAGCACCCCACAACTTTTCAAATTCCAGTTTTAAGATTTTAAAAAGGGAACTGCTTTGGTGAACAGACCATTTTTATCTGAATCCAGGTCTCCCACTCTCCCTTCCAGTTGCAATGCTATCTGTAACAAGAGATACCTTCGCCATTGCTTTGGTGGCTGTGTCTTTGGAATAGAAGTGCAGGGTCTTTGGAACAAAAAGGCAGAGAAAACCATACATAAACATCACAAAATGTTGGCAGTAATAAATGCAGCTATGTTTCTCTAGATGTTGGTAATAATAAATGCAGTTAAATGTCTGTGTTATCTGTGGTCCCCAGGACCACTTCAAGTGATTACAGACAGCACACAGTGATGTGGTACATAACCAAATAGGAGGTTCATAGGTTCATAGGTACGTACTAGGCTATTGATCTGTGAGAATCTTAAGAAGCCTATCCCTGTATTACCATGGTTATTATTAGCCCTTATGTTTTACAGCATGAATCTCCAAAGATGGACTGCACAAGTATACGTTGGGTACTTACATGTTTCCCCTATACATGAGGGCCACTAGTGCTAAACCAGGAGTGAATTTGGGGCTAAACTTTCATTCATTCACATTACATGTAAATAGAGAAGTACTCTGCTTCACGTGGAGGGAAGCCAGTTCCATATAAGTGATATCATCTGTTATACACACCTATCCCTCTAACATCGTACCCTATGTGCAAGGTTAGCTGTGGCAGCCTGCGATATAACAATTCAGCACAAGCTCACTCTACAGGCTTCTTACATTCTGTCAGAGCAAAACTGTAGGGCAGCAAGCTGAGTAAGACCAGGATAGACCCTCACAAATGGACATTGAATCACAGGGTCTTCCACGATTTGATCTAGCTGTGGGGAACACCTCAAATCTGTTCATCTACATTCACAAATAACTGGCAACATTTTACTTCAGGACTCATTGCATGCAGGCCTGGAAACTAGATGCATTCTCTTTGCCTTGGATGGGAATGTTCCTGTAATGCCTTTCCACCCTTTCCACAATATCCAGGGTCATTCTGAAGATTCATAAGGGTTCTCCAAAGGTCAATGTGGTGATTGCCTTCTTGCCTAGGCAACACTGGTTCCCTCTTCTTTTGGAAATGGCCAAAGTCAGTTACCACAAGCTTCCTCACAGACTTGACCTACTCACACAAAACAGAGGTTGCTCATACAGCATAGCTTGAAACAACTTCAACTACCTGCTTGGATTTTAGAGTTTAAATACCTTGTAGACACTAATTTTCTGAGAATGTGATGCAGGTATTAAATGAGGCTCAATAACCTGCATCTAGAAAATCATATTATCAAAAGATTTTCTAGTTGTTGCTAATGCAAATCAATATTCTCTTAAGGGTAGTATTTCTCTAGTTCTATAACATGTGAGTTATTATCCCCTGGCCTTACCGATTCCTCTATCAAAGTTCTTTTGTCAGGTATGTCTGCATGGCTCCCTCTCTTTCAATGCTTAGCTATGTCAATATTTTGAAAGGCGTTCTGCATACCAGTCTACCTAAACAAACAGAGGTTCCTCCTTAGGATATGCCTTGTTTTGAAAAAAATAACTCTTGCGCTGTTTGAACCTGCTCATCAGGCTGACTTGAGGTTCTTAACATTGAAAACAGTTTTACTGACTGTTCTAACTTCTGCAATAGGTATGCCTGAGTGGTAAACTCTCTTGGTGGGTCATCCTTATATCATTTTCCACAAATATATGGTTTCTTTCAGAAGTAATCCTTCATTTATGTCTGAAGTGGCATCCAAGTTTACTTTGAGCCAAGCTAGCTCTTCTGGGGAAAAAATATATTCCCTTTTCTATCCCAACCAATCACAGAAGGCATTGGAAAAGGAGTTCTCCTTTTTCAACTTAAGTATTGGAACTCAATTTTTTTCCTTCTGCTTGCAAGAAAAACATTGCCACAATCCAGGTTATTTCTAATATCTGCTAGTTCAATACAAACTCACTTCTGTGAGCACCACTGTATATCCCTAGAAAGCCTAAATGGTTGACCATAAAACAAAGATCTAACCTACTTTTAGGATCCCAGCTCTATAAACTACTCCAACTCCAGACATTTACTCCCCTTACAGCTAGACTTTATGAAAAAATTCCTTATACAAACACAGCAACTCTCATTACCCCTAAAACCAAAACTCCACAGCACTGCGCATGCTCTGTCACACCAACTCTCATTACCCCTAGTACCAAACTCCATAGCACTGCACATGCTTTCTCCTCTCAGGCAGCTACTCTTTGGCAAGCTGTCTCCATTGATATATTACACGCTTCTTTATTGTACATTGCACTGTGCTTGTTCACTGGAATGCATATACACATTTTTTCTATGTGATTAGTCTGAACTGTTCTGTTATTGCTTACATTTCTGTATTTTTTGTTTCTAAAATGTTTATTTCACCTGGACTGAGTCTGAAATTGGTCAGTACTCAGTGCACTCCCCCAGTAAACAAATATAAAAAAATAAAATAAACTCAATGAGCTGGCATAAGCCCCTACATAACTCACTGGATTGCCAGCTGGCTCACAGACAAGACCCGGGAAGCCAGGATTCGTGAAACCACCTCTACTAAGAGAGCAGTCACAGGGAGTGTCTCATGGCTCTGTGCTGGGAACCGCTTCTATTTGGCATGTACTTAGATGGAAATGCTAATGTCAAGGGCATTTGATTGATCAAGTTTGCAGATGACTGCAATTTGAGCACTATAACAGATTCCTCCCATGACACAAACATCTTACAAGAGGGTCACAGACAAATGACTGGTACCAAAGTCATGGACTAAAACTCAATGCCAAGAAATGCATTATAGTGCCTTTTGGGAAAACTGCCACCCAAGCTAATTACTCCATTGATAAGACATCCCTAAGAGATGACATAGTAGTCAGGGATCTAGGAACATATGTAAACAGTAATCTGGCCTTTGAACAACATGTGGCCAAAGTAGTAAGAAAATCATTCTATGTCACCCAACTTATAAGGGCATGGCATCCAGGTCCAAGGAAGTCATAGTGCCACTTTATTAGGCCCTTATCAGACCTATCATTGAGTATAATGCCCCCTTCAACATGTACCTGACCAGATATATGCAACAGCTGGAATGCCCACAGAGGTTCCTTACCATTAGGATCCAGGGTATAAATACCCAAACCCATAAATACCAAACCCATGTCATGACAAGTCACCTGAAGAAACTGCCAGTACCTTTAACACCTACTTTATCAATTCCATTTCCAAACCCCAACCTCTCAAACACTTCATACCTCCCTATACACCCCCAACCACTATCTCAGTAAACTCCTTTTCTCTCAAACCTGTCTCCATTGACTATATCAGAACTCTACTCTCAAAGCTCAAACCATGCTCTGTATCAGCAGACAATATTCCTTAGTGCTTTCTCCAGATTGCTGCACACTCCCTTGCTATGCCTGTATCTATACTAATCAATCGCTCCATCTCTGAGTCTAAAGTTCCTTCTATCTGGAAACAGTTTTACACTCTTCCTATTCATAAAGGAGGTAACTCCAAAAAATATCTATTTTTAGACCTATCACTATCCTCTCCCCTCTCTCTCAAATCCTTGAGAAATGTATACACAAACAAGTTATGCATCATCTCTTACAGGAAAAACTTCTCACTCAACACAGCATGGCTTCCGTGCCAAACATAGTACAACCACAGCTCTATCATTTTTCAGCACCTTAGCCCTTGCAAAAGATGATCACAAACTCATATCCTGCCTATTCCTTGACCTTTCTAAGGCTTTTGACACTGTCTCACACACACTGCTACTTAGTAAACTTGTAAACCTAAACTTCTCCCCTGATACAGTTGCATGGTTCTCTAGCTATCTCTCTCATAGGCTGCAGTCAGTAAGATGGGACTCAGCACTATCTACCCCTCTCTCAGTAAGGACTGGTGTTCCCCAAGGTTACATTCTTGGACCTCTACTCTTCAATATCTTCACCAACTCACTCCACTCCTGTTGTTCTCAATCTAACATTGTCCAATACACAGATGACAATGCAGTCATGACTACTGCTAATTCCCCCTTAGAACTCCTAACAAATACCCAGGCATCTTTCAACTCAGTGGAGACATGGCTCACTAATAATCAGCTCATCCTCAACCCTAAGAAAACAAAATGACTACTCTTTCTATTTAAATCTGCAAACTATATTAAACTTTCCTTTTCCATAAGATCCCTAAACAATACTCCTATAGAAGTCGAAACTAGCACAAAACTCCTTGGCATTACCATTGACGACCAACTAAAATTCGATGTTCACATTAGCAATTGTATCAAAAAAAAAAACACCAAAAGGTACGACTACTGCACAGGAGCAACACATTTCTAACTACTGAAGCTGGGATTTCTCTTACCCATGCCTACTTTTAACATGCTTAAACTATTGTTCCCAAATACTCACAAATCTGAACTCCTCCCTACTTACCAAATTAGAATCAACCTACCACAAAAGTCAGATTTGCAGCTCAACAAACATAAATCTCACCACTTTCTCCCTAAAATACCTGAACTGGCCCAAACTACCTCACCTGTTCCTGCAATCTCATCTCCAAATCATACACTCCATCCTATATCAGCCTGATTTCTGCCCAAGTCTATCTTCCCTCATCTCTCCCTATTCCCCTACCAGACTTCTCTGAAGCTCAACCCAAGACCTACTAAAAATCTATAAACCCAAATCCAACTTATATAACTACCATCCCTCTATTGCATGGAACAAACTCCACTAGAAATAAGAATCCTAACTCACCCCAAACAATTTAAGCTAGCAACCAAAGACCACTTTAAAAAAATGCTAGACCTGCCATTGCACTCACCCTCCCTGATTAATACCTACCTTTATAGTACAGCCAACCTAACTCACTAAAACTTGCCATTAACTTTTTCATCCTATGCTTTATATGCAACCTCCAAAGCTTCTTCTATAGTCTGCTCCCTGAAATTCTTATGTAACCTTTTAATTTTCTGCTACTACAAGGATTTATACAAAACCTTATATTTACTCAACTCTGTTTTTAAACCAAAACATACAACTTACTACTTTAACATTCTCCTTTTAGTTTATAGTACTGTTTTATCTGTCAACAATATACATGTATGTAGTTTATATATTTTAACTACCAAAATTCTCTGTCGCTATTTTTATTGAAATATGTCTGTATTGCCATTTTTATTGCATTGTATATCTTTGGAGATTTTCTCCCTGGGCCTCTGTTGCAAAAGGGCAATAGCTCAGCCGTATACTCCTGGTCAACAAACGTAAAATAAAAATAAATAAACACATTGCCCTAGATGAATGGCCTTAAAGCCCCTATCTCTATATTCTACCTACTACAGGTTACTGACAGTCTGGCATACAAGGGATCCTCAGAACCAGCTGTGATGGAACATTTGCAGTCTGCAAAAAGAACAGCATCAGAACCACTAGATCCAAGGATTTACATTTTGCTTGTGACATGTTGGCAAGACATATACGTGTCTCAGATGATCCCCATGCTCTGGAACAGACTCACCATAATGTGAAGCAGAGTCCATCCCTAACACTATTTAAACATAACCTTGATCAATGGATGGCAAATCAGAAATTCACCCTGGGTCTGGCCTCCATGTCTCTGATAGGCACTGGTAGACAGTAATGCCCAGACTAACATCCCCCCACGTAACCTCTAGAAATTTCCTTATAAAGACCCTGGCAGATTTTTAGCCTAGAATATAGCTATGAACTTATGAACCTGTAATGAGATCTTGTACATCTTCATAACTGCCACCTTTTCAGTCAAGCATTCATTTTCATGCACAATCCTACTTACCTATACTACATAAATCTTTATTTCATCCACAGGTGAGTCACACAAATATGCATTCACTCATCTGTGAATTCCCTGTTTTTTACACCCACAAAAAAGTACAGTTGTTTAAGTTAAGCTTACCATAACAATAGATGTTTGAATGATCACAGCTACAGTAGCCTTAGCTATGTGGGTTATATCTTACCAAAGCTATAACAGCCAGCCAACTTCCAAAGCTTCAGGGCACCCTCCATGCACCCAAACTGTCAGGCAACTTGAGCTAGGTCAAAATAAATTCACTACTGTGTGTGGTTAGTCCATAAAAAACAGGAGTCAGATTAGCGCTTTCATTCCTTTACTGTTGGAACTTTATTTCATTTAAAAATCAGACCAATTAAATATAATCATCCTGATGACATCACACTATCATTAAGTCTTTTAACAAATAATTAAAGCAATAACAATATATCTGTATTGCTATTTTATTGCATTGTATATCTTTGGAGCTTTTCTCCCTGGGCCTCTGCTGAAAAAGGGCAATAGCTCAGCACTCCTGGTCAAACGTAAAATAAAAATAAATAAACACACTGCCCTAGATGTATATATATATAATAAGCAAACAGATACCCTGCAACTCTGTCCAGAAGCCACCATTTTAAGCTTAAAATAATACCACTGAACCCTAGTGGATTTTTCCCTGGCCACAGTACAGTACCCTGCAACTCTAACTATCTGTCCAGAAGCCACCATTTTAAGCTTAAAGCTTAAAATACCACTGAAGTATGTGTCCCAGTAAATTACTACATAAGCTAATCTTTTAATTAATGCTAGACTTTATAAGCACAACAAGAATTTAGTGGGGGTTTTTTTGCTAGTCACCATGAAAAGCAGACGCCAGCAGCTCCAATCCTTTCTCTTTGGTTAACCACTATCCTCATACTGTTTGTGTATATTCTCCTGTTCTGCACTTTACCCTTTCCTGAACTCATTTCTAGCCTCACTCATAATTGCCTTTCCTAGTGCACCTGCCCTATTTTACTGTCTTCAGACTCTAGCATATTAATTTTTTTTATGTTTTGCCCTGCTTTTAGCTGCTAGTAATACCTCTCTCTCTCCCCCTCCAAAGCCCCTCTCTATTGTAGCTTATTTTAACCATACAGCACTAGGTTTGCCTCAAGTAAATCTACTTGTGTAGCTAGAGGCCAGTGTCCTTTTGTAAGCTTACTTCTGTTCATATTTTATTTCTTTTTATTTTATTTCTGGTGACTATACCTTTAGAAACTTTATGTCCTTGTCTCTCAAGCTAGTTTTTCACCATCTTTTTCTGATTGTTTCTATGACTTCATCTTGAGCAGGGTGCTAGCCCCTCTCCATTCGCTCCCCTACCCCCATTCCCACCCACTCCCATTACAATTACCTTTATACCTAACTATCCCTCCCCTTCCTGAGCCACTACAATTCCACTTCCTTCCTATTGTCACAACCACCTTACTAATCTGTCAATCTTGTCAACACCACTTCCTCTATACCACTGTCTCTCTACCTACTCTGACCATATTTTATTCCAACATGTATTATTTTCTAATATCTTCTACACTACTACTCATTCTCTCTCTCTCTCTCTCCGCCTCTTACCACTCCAATCTCTGACCCACTCCTATGTTCACCATCTTCTCACTCATACAACTTATATCCAACTACATCATCTTTTACTATCTCCCCTAATCTCTTTATTACCTCTACAAGTCTATATAAACTATCCATAATACAGAATTTTAAACCTTCCCACAAAGCTAAGTCAAAACTATACAAACTCCATCTAGCATCTACTACACACTCTCTCCTCACTAAAAACCTACTTTGTTCTGGAGACATCCATCCCAACCCTGGCCCCTCTTCTCTCCCCAAAACTATGTCTACAATGCCCCCATCTTACTCCTCTAACAGTCACCAACCTCAGTCACAACAATCATCTCCATCCAAATACTTATTTACTCATTGAATATTCAGAGTCTAGCAAATAAAGTCACTGAGCTGCACTCACGGATAGCTCTCAATACCCCTCACATCCTCCTCTATCTGAAACCTGGCTCAAGCCACAAATCTCAAATAGTGAACTACTCCCACCAGGTTATAATATCTTCTGATCTGATAGACCTGTAAAAAAAGTGGTGGCATAGCCATCCTCTACTCAAACATTCTTAACCTCTCACCATACCCTTCCCCAATTCCTGACTTCCTCCCAGCTGAAATCATCATCCTTAACTGCCGTCTGAATCCCCACAAAAAACTTGCAATTGCCTCTATCTACCTTCCTCCTGGTAACAATCTGCCCATTCTTGAAAACATCCTATCCTGGTTCTCCCACAACATACCATATGAAACACTTATCCTTGGTGATGTCAACATTGATTGGTCCAAACTCACAACCGACTCCCCCCAACTCAGTATCCACCTACACGGACGGCTTCCACCAGCTTATAACATCTCCCACTCACTTCCATAAAAATTCCACTTCCAGCTCCATCATAGACTGGATCCTTACCAATTCCCCCCACCAATACCACAATCCCACCACCTTACCTGACTCCCTCAGTGATCATCTCTCTACCACCATCTTAAGACACTACTCCCATATTCCCAAACCCCAACTTATCAAAGACTGTCGAAAACTATCAACTTTCAATTCATCCCAATTTAACTCCATTCTCCACAACATACATTGGTCCATCCTAAAACCCCTCCTCCTAAACGATGCTGTAAGCACTTTCAATAGCATCTTCATGAATACTCTAAACTCCTTAGCTCCCTCTAGGAAGATCAGAGTAAAATGAAACCATGCTCCCTGGCTCTCCAAAGAGATTAGGTCCCTTATGAAACAAAGAGATCATGCTTGGAAAACCTGGACTAAAACTAAACAACTACCTTTTCTTCAAAAATACAGGCAACTGAGGAACCTTGCAAAAAAATATACAACTAATGACAAAAAGTTATACTATAGCTCTGCTCAGTTTAACAAATCCAGTCCTCAAAAATTTTGGTCAACTCTCAAAAACATCCTCTGTCCTGGAAAGCCCTCTAATCCCTCCCCATACCCCAACTCTTCCTCTCAGGAAACAGTTACCCTCCTGAATAAACACTTTATCTCTTCCATCCAAAATCTGGTAACCTCTAAGCCAAACTCTACTTCGACACCCACCTCTCCAAGTCCCACTAACATTTTCTTTTGAGCCAGTTACCATTACTTACATCAAATCTCTAATACTCCAGCTAAAACCTTGCTCTCCTTCCACTGACCATGTCCTACATTCCTTAAACTTGCTGCTGACTCAATTGCCTATCCTGTATCTATACTAATTAATTAATCTATTCTGGAATCAACTGTCCCCACCCTTTATAAATCTTTCTTCACTATCTCTCTTCATAAAGGTGGAAACTCCACTGACCCCTCAAATTACCGACCCATTGCCATTCTGTCCCCCCTCTCCAAGATATTAGAAAAATGTATTCTCTCACAGCTTCTCAATCACCTCCTCACACACCACTTACTTACCCCTACCCAACATGGATTTCCTCTCCTTCACTCATATCATGGCAGAGGCCCTAGACAACAATAAACTAATTTCTTGTCTCTTTCTAGATCTCTCCAAAGCCTTCGATACTGTCTCTCATCCTCTACTATCCAAACTCGCAAATCTCCACCTATCCCCCTCTGCACTTGCCTGGTTTAATAGTTACCTACCTGGCAGGGAACAATCTGTCAAATGGCTCTCATCCTCCTCACCTTTCCTTCCCATCTCCACTGGTGTTCCCCAAGGCTTCATCTTGGGACCCCTTTTGTTTAACATCTTCACCAATGATCTTTACAGCTCATGCAAAGAATCCTCCCTTATTCAGTAGGCCAACGACTCCACACTTATATCCATCTCAAATAACATTCCTGAACTACACTCCCTGACCCAACAGGTCCTACTATCCACTTTGGCTCTCTCACAACTATTGATCCTAAATCCCAAAAAGACCAAACTCCTACATTTCCTTCCCCATTCTCTTTCTCATCATAAAACCTCCTTTTTTATTACATCTTCTAACAATACAAACATCCAACCTGACACACAAAACTCCTAGGGGTCATTATCAATGACAAACTCAAGTTCAACCTACACATACTCCAATGTATAAAAAAAAACAAACCAGAAACTAGGTCTGCTATATCGGAACAAAAAATTCCTAACCCCTGACTTACCTTGGGCCAGGCACTCCTCCTCCCCTCCCTCTTATACGCCGCCCCAGTTCTTACCAATATCCAGGCCTCCACTCTAAACAAACTGCAACAGATTTACCATAAAATAACCAGATTCATTACTAACTCCCCATACAACTCACATCACTGCATTTCTTTAAACTCAATGGCTTGAACTTCCCCAGTTTCTGCTATCTTATCAATTTCATATGCTACGCTCTATTCTTTATAAACCCTCCTTCTGTCCATCTCTATCTTCTTTAGTCTCAATCTACATCCCATCCCGGACCCTCCGTACTTCTAACCAACAATTACTTGATATCTACCACCCAAAAAGGTCAGTAGGCAAACTACTCTACAAACACTCCCTTGCCCATGCTTGGAACAAACTTCCCCTTGACTTACGTTCAATCTCCCACACCTCACACTTTAAAAATGAACTAAAAGCTTATTTTCTCAATTCTGGAACCTGCCTTGCCATGACCCTACCTAGTCTTCCTTTCCTTTATGTACCCTCAAAAGGACCATACTTAGTACCTCATTACACCTCTCTCTCTCTCTCCAATGTGTCTACTATGCATTTGCACAATTTTATACAAACAAAAAATGTTTGTTGACCTATTGAACTATATCAATGTAAAATTGTTACTTAGCTTCTTTTTAATGCAACTTTAAACTTGTGAAAACATTCACAACTTAAACTGTGTCTTGCCAAAGCATTATTTGGATCCTTGTTTTTAATGTCTAAGATGTTCTCCCATTCGATGTTTAAGGGCCCTAGTGGTCTTTCCTACATAAAAATTATAACAGGACCCACAAATAGCCAGATAGACAATACCTATACTTTGGCAATCACATTTTTTGTCTAGGTTCAAACAAAAACTTACAATGTTTGAACATAAATGTACTTTCAGGATAAATGAACCTACACAATCTACACCCTCCACAAGGAAATGTGCCTAAAGGTGGGGTACTTCTTGCTCCAAAATTTTCTTTCTACATTATCAAGTAGGAAACGATGAACTCGAGCACACAGTATTATTAAAAAACTGGAACAAATAAACTAAAGCTACTTTAAACTTAAAAATAAATTCACCACTGTGTGTGCGTAGTCCATAAAAAACAGGAGTCAGATTAGCACTTTCATTCCTTTGCTGTTGGAACATCTTCAGAAACGTTTCATTTAAAAATTACACCAATTAAATATAGTCATACTGATGACATCACACTATCATTAAGACTTTTAACAAATAATTAAAGCAATAATGACATAAAAAACATGAAAAATAAATGAAAACTTCTTGATAAAAAAAAAATATTTAGTACACCACTATACAAATTTGAAAATGCCATATTTTTGCATTCAATGTTGGAAATAATGTCTTATATATATTTATATTTCAATAAATTTTCAATGGAAATGGTTTCATTCAAACCTGGACTGACATCAGCCCTAAGAAGGACCTGCCATTTTAATTCTAACATTTCCAAGTAATTGTTACTTGAATCAACAAAAAAAGAAATGATGTCTTACCATAACATTCCATCTGTATTGTTGATCTTCATTCAGTCATTACGTGTGGGTATCGGTTCCGAGCCGACCATCTTCCAAGCTCGTGTCAGCTACAAACTCTTGAGCTAAAACTCTTACCCAGAATTCCCCTCTCCCTATTACCTCAGATTGAGTTTGCAAGTCAAAAGAAGGTAGAGGCTACCTCTGGTCAAATGACCTAATAGAACCGGATGGTGAGATCCACTAGAAGCCACAGGAGGGGGAAGGAGGAAGGGCCGTAATGACTGAACGAGGATCAACAATACAGATGGAACGTTATGGTAAGACATAACTTCTTTATCTGATATTGTTAATCCTCGTTCATTCCTTACATGTGAGACAGAGTCCCCAGCTACCTTTATTCCTGTGAGGCTCTCATGGAAGGACATTCCTGAGCACCATAGAACCAAAAGATGCTCTTCCCCTGGTGGCCAAATCCAATTTGTAATGACTGATGAAGGTATGAGGGGTAGCCAAAATTGCAGCTGTACAAATGTCATGTAAAGAAGCTCTGGCATGGAAGGCAGCAGAAGTTGCCACCGACCTTGTAGAATGAGCCTTTATGGTAGTAGGTAATGGAATATTACGTTGTCTATAAATGAAGGTCACACAGTCTTTCAACCATTTAGCCAATGTGACCTTAGCAACAGCACATCCTAATCTAGGTCCAGAATAGGCCAAAAATAGCTGGTCTGATTTATGAGAGGCCTTAATCCTGTTCAAGTAGAAGTGAATTTGCCTGTGAATATCTACGGTATGTAGGCAATACTCTCCTTTGTTTGAATGATCGGGGAAGAAACCTGGCAATTCAATGGTTTGATTAATGGACAGTTCGGAGATCACTTTTGGCAGAAAAGAAGGATTAGTTCTCAATGACACTCTATGTCTATGAAAAATCAAGTATGGACTCTTGATGCATAAGGCTTGAAGCTCAGAGATACGTCTGGCAGAAGTAATGGCGACCAAAAACAAGGTTTTCCCATGACAAATATTTGAGGTCGCAAGAAGAAGCTTGTTTGAAAGGTGGCATTGTCAAAGTTTGTAGGACTAATGACAGGTCCCATGGTTGAGTAGGTTCTCTAAAAGGGGGTTTTAGATGATTCAAGCCTTTTATGAAAGTCTTGCATAATTTGCATGACATAAGAGAGGAGTCTTGGACACCATCATGGAAATTAGATGTTGCAGCCAAATGAACTGTAATGGTTGAGGCAGATAGACCGGATTGAAATAGGGTGGCTAGATACTCCAGTACTATTGACACTGGTGCTGAAAAAGGATCTACCTGTCTTTCTTTCAGCCAAAAAGTAAATCTTTTCCACTTGCTGGGATATGTAATTCTGGTGGAGGACTTATGAGATGCAATAAGAATGTCACGTACAGACAAAGAAAGCTCATTCTGCTGGCAATCAAGGGAATTGGAGGAGCCAAGTCGTGAGCTTCAGGCTGTTCAAGCTGGGGTGAATCAGATGGAGAATCCACGGCTGATCTAGTAGGTGAGGCGAAAGGAAGTGGAACCAAATCTGACGAGGCCAATATGGTGCTATGAGGATTACATTGCTCTTCAACCGGTGGGCTTTCTTCAGAAAGTGGGGAAATGAGAGGAAGAGGTGGAAATGCATGAAGTAGACCCGAGGGCCAATCGTGGACTAGAGTGTCCCTGGGTGACTGCCCCAGAGGGGGAATCAGGGCAAAATAGTTGCTACATTTGTAGTTGGTCGGGGACGCAAAGAGATCGCAGCAAGGAAGACCCCAGTGGTTGAAAATCTCCGCCTCTATCAAGGGACTCAGGGACCACTCATGAGGTTGTAGTATACACCTGCTGAGTCTTTCTGCTATCATTTGAACTCCTGGGAATATGCATTGCTAGAAGAAAACGGTTGGTAGCCATCGCCCAATGCCATATCCTCATGGCCTCTCGACAGAGTGGGTAAGATTTGGTTCTGCCCTGTTTGTTGATGTACCAGACCACCACCATGCTGTCTGATTGTATCGCAATAGTCCCAGATGGCAGCAGGGGATGGAATGCTTGCAACTCCAGAAGCACCGCCCTCAGATCTAGAACATTTATATGCAGATGGGCCTCCATTTCAGACCAAGCATCTTGGACTGTCTGTCCCTGACATAGCCCACCCACCCCATCAGGGAAGCGTCCGTGGTCACTGTAGTCTTGGGCTGTTGGGGGGAGAAGAGGCGAGACCATTGTGATGGGTTGTGGGCCATCCACCAATTTAAATCCTGTTTGCACCTGTGAGTTACCAGAATCTTGGCTGAAAGAGGGTACTGAAAGGGATACCATTGGGAGAGCAGTAGCCATTGTAGAAGCCTTATGTGAAACCTGGCCAGGGGAACAATGGTGATGGAGGCTACCATGGAACCCAACAATTGCAGAACAGCGTGAGCTGTGGATTTCTCCCTTGAAAGGATTGGGATCAGTTGTTGCTTTATCCATAGAATTCTGTGCTCTGGAATGGATGCTCTGCAATTCTTTGTATTCAAGATTACCCCTATGAATTCTGTGGACTGAGATGGGGTGAGATTGGATTTTTGCCAGTTTATGGTTATGCCCAACCTTTCTGCAGAGATGAGAGAGTATGCCAGGGCTTCTTCCAATAGATGTCTGGTGGGGGTGGAGATGAGCCAGTCATCTAGGTATGGAAATACCTGTAATCCTTGTAGTCGCAAGTGAGCTGGAATGACTGCCATGCACTTTGTGAACACTATGGGGGCTGTAGAGAGTCTGAAGGGCGGTACTCTGAACTGGTAGTGACTGGCTCCTGCATGGAAGCAAAGGAATCTTCTTGATGGTCTGTCCACTTTTATGTGGTAGTACGCATCTTGAAGATCTATCGAGCATATCCAATCATCTTTTTCCAAAAGTGGAAGGATAGACTGTATTGTGACCATCCGGAATTTTTGTACTTTTACAAACTTGTTCAATACACTGAGATCCAAAATTGGTCTCCAGTCCCCGGTTTTCTTTAGCACCAAAAAAAGTTTTGAGTAGAATCCGGATCCTATCTGGTCTGGAGGGACTATTTGGATGACTCTTTTTCTTAGCAATTTTGAAATCTCTAAAGCGGCTTCTTCCCTTTGACTGGATGGAATGTCGGGTAAGTTTATTATGGGAGCGGGACAAAGGTCGAAGGGAATATGATAACCTCTGGTTATAATCCTTTATAACCAAGAATTGGTGGTGATGGTTAGCCAGGCAGAAGGGTACAAAGAGAAACTACCCCCAACCACTTCCAGAGGAAAGCAGTTGGGCCACTCTTCAGGAGCGCTGGTAGGATTGGCCAGGGAAAGAGTCCCTGGAACCCTGGTTACGTGGACCCCCCCTGCCCCAAAAAGCGCATCTTCCCTGTGAGTTCCCCTTTGCCTCTAGGGGAGAACTCAGCCTGTGTGTCACGGAAAGGACCCTGAGACTTTTTGTACCATATCTTCCCATTCTTCTGGTTTCTGGAGAAAGTCCATTAGACTAACGGACACCCATGACAGAAAGGGTCTTACCGTCCTGTTCACATCTGGCCAGTGTGCTTTTAACCTTGGGTCCAAACAATGAAAAGGCTTCAATGGGAGCATTGAGAAAGGAAGCCTTGAAGGGTTCCTCGAAATTACACAAGTGCATCCAGGCATATCGTCTCATAACAATGTCTGAACTCGCCACTCTAGCTGCTCCTTCTGATGCGTGAGATGTCAGGCACATGGAGGAGTTAGATATCGATTCAATGGTGGCTAGCTGAGAGGCCACTTTGTCACAGACCTCATCAGACACAGCTCCAGCCAAAGTTTCAGAGAGCTCAGAAATTAAATCTCTTTGAAGCCAGGTAAAGTGTGCCATATAGTTCAGGGACCTGATTGCAAAGGTCGCTGATGCAAAAATACACTTCCCTATTCTGTCCAGAGCCCGGGACTATTTGTTGGGTGGATGGACAGTCTGACTTTCTTCTTCCACCAGGCCCTTTTTAGTTGCAGCTGCCACCACCAAAGCATCTGCAGGAAGACCTTTGGACCAATGGGGATCAGTAGCAGGAGGGGACAAAATTTTATCTGGCCTCCAGATAATGGCCTCAATGGTGTCAGGAGCCTTTCACGCATGCTGCATGATGAGCCAGACCAGTTCATCAGCAGGTGGAGTAACCCAGGAGTTAGGGGGCTGGGCGCAAAAGGCCTGCAGGAACACAGACTCTTCAGAAGTCAGGTTCGAGGGCTGCCAGTCATCTCTCTGTTTAAGAATTTCAAGAATATCACCAAAGGATACCTCAGAGGGTGAGTGAGGGGACCCTTCTCCATCATCAAAGTCTTTGTCATCAGTAAGGAACTCCTCTGTGGAGTCCATGTGCTTCCTCTTGCACAAGTTCTTTTTATGAACTTCCTCAGAGGGAGAAGCTGGGGAAGACAGTAAAAAAGGGGTCTTCTGTGGGAGTATATCCTGAGGCCTTGCGCCCGGTGTCCACAAGGAGAGACTTGTGTACATTGCAGTCCAGAGGAGGGCAGGGAGAGTGATAGCACAGGATTGCCAGCTGACGCCAGAGCATTCTCCATTAGCTGGAAGGCCGGTCCACCTGAAGAGGTGTGAGTGCCCAGGACAGGGGTCACCCCTCTCCTAAGTGGCTTAGCCTGCAGACTCGGAGTCCCTGGATGGCTGTGAAACACCAAATTACGTATGTCACAGCTGACATCCTGGGTCATAGCAAAACTCTCCTGCCACAAAGGCAACTGCAGCTCCTTAGTGAGGTCCATAAAGGGAACCGTAGAGGGTGAATACTGTGCTATATCAAGGGCTTCAAAGACAATGAAGGAGGAGAATAAGGTAAGAGAAAACTATCTAATAACTTTTCTGTGAGAAAAGGCTGTTTTTAGAATTTAGTATGAAGAAAAATATTGTACTTATCTCAAGAGAAGTAGCTTGACATTATCGAATGGCGACGCGGCAAACGAAATCTGAGGTAACAGGGAGAGGGGAATTCTGGATAAGAGTTTTAGCTCAAGAGTTTGTAGCTGATGCAAGCTTGGAAGAGAGCCGGCTTGGTTCCGAGGTCGGAACCGATACCCACACGTAAGGAATGAACGAGGATTAACAATATCAGATCTATTGGTATCCACCTGTTGCAAAAATAAAAAATAAAACTTATGAAAACATTCACAACTCAAACTGTGTCTTGCCAAAGCATTGTTTGGATCCTTGTTTTTAATGGTTCTAGGATGTTCTCCCATTCGATCTTTAAGGGCCCTAGTGGTCTTTCCTACATAAAAATTATAACAGGACCCACAAATAGCCAGATAGACAATACCTATACTTTGGCAATCACATTTGTGTCTAGGTTCAAACAAAACTTTCAATGTTTGAACATAAATGTACTTTCAGGATAAATGAACCTACATAATCTACACCCTCCACAAGGAAATGTGCCTAAAGGTGGAGTACTTCTTGATCCAAAATTTTCTTTACCTTTTTCTAATAAAATAAATAAATAAATAAATATAAATAATTAAATAAAATCTAATAAAAAATGTGAGCTAGGTCGACTAAAAGAGAAATTTGGGCATGAAGCCCTTGGGAGCTTTCCTGCCAGCAGAGAGAGACGGACACTGAGCTCTGAAAGAACAATGCTAGGATCTAGTTTCTATTCATAAGGGTCTGCCTTGGTCCTGCTCAGATTGTCTGCCACACAATTTTGCTCTAACCAAATAAGTATACCAGTAGAATGAGATTGTGCTGTGAAGTTATATCCCATGCTAACATGATTAGTCTGCAAAGGGGTACAATCTGATTATCCCTTGCTTGTTGATATACCACATGTCTGTGTATTGTCTGGAACCACTTGAAGAGGTCCTGATGACCAAAGATAGTTCAGAGAGTTGAGAGCCTTGATCATGGCAGGCATCTCTTTGATATTTATGTGATTACATCTGTCCTTGGTGTCCCACTCCCCCTGCACATTTATCCCTCCTGAAACTGCTCCCCCAAGCAAAGTCTGAAGCATCTGTAGTGACTGACTACTTTGGAGCAGGGAGGTAGAAGGGGAGACCAGGATTTTAGGATATCTGTTATCTCACCTAAAGATTTTTATTCTGCCAAACCCCAGCAATGGGATTTGAAAAGATAAAGGGAGATTTCAGATACCACTTTCTTTCTCATCTGGAGTCTTGCCAGAGGTATCATAGATGACATGAGACCAAAAATCCTGAGGTATTCCCTCGCAGTGACTGAAGTCTGGGTGGAAAACGTTAGAAATAGATCTAGATAAATATTAATTTTTCCTGTGGAAGAAAATCTCTTTGAACTGAGGTCTGTGGTTGACATTCTAGGAACACAATCCTGTGTAAAGGAAGACTTTTGAATGTTCTCTTGGAATCCACGCTTGTATAAGAGATCTTTCACCCAAGACAGAGAGATTCCTTACACTTTGAAAAAGACTCTGCAAAGATAAGCAAGTCATTTAAATATGGAAAAATGTGGATAACATGTAGCCTGCAATGAGCTATAGCTGGAGTTAGACATTTTGTGAACAATCTTGGTGCAGTGGATAGTCCAAATGGTAAGGCAAAGAATTGATAATGTGGTCCAAACACACAAGACCTTAAGAAACATGGGAAATCTGGATAAATGGGATGCAATGATAGGTATATTTTAAGTCCAATGTTTCCAGGAAACTTAAAAGATGAAGAACAGGTAACAGGTTGTGAAATGACATCATTTTGAATTTGGGCACTAACACAAATAGATTTACGAAAGAAAGATCCAGAACTGGTATGCAGGCATTTTTTTTTCTTTGCACTAGGAACATACTTGAATAAAAAACTCTTCCCCACCTGTAAAGTAGGAACTGGTTCTATCACTCATTGGGACAGCATGTGATGAAAAACTGATGGAAACAAAACAGTCTAATCTGGCGGATGATGATTGACCCCTGGAAAGGAGGACTTTCCTGCCACTGCCAAGTGTAACCTTGATGTATGATTTTCAGAACCCATTTGTTTGAAACAATCAGTTACCAAAGAGAAAAATGGTGATTCAGACTTTCTGGAAGAAAAAAAGGGACTGGAGTTCACAAGGTCTTTTGTATAGTCATTCAGACATGTTGGACTTTTCTTGGTTTTGAGAGGTCTGAGACTTCTTTCGGAACCCCCTTGTCACTTCTACTTAAATGTCTGCTTACCTATTATTTTTTGAGACTGTTCATTTTTTCTTTTTCCAAAATTGGATGAAGAGATAGAAAAGTCCTTGAAAAATTTGGAAAAGGAGGGCTGAAAAATCTTAGAGGATCCCTGAGTCAGCTTGATTCTATCATCACATTTTTGATCACCTCTGCAGCAGAAAGGCCAAACACTAAATCTTTATCCAATGGAGGATCTGAGAATGCAACCATCCAAGTCTCCTCAAATCAGTACCTGTTGCCATAGCGCTGGAAGAAGTATCAACAGAGTCACACACTGCAAACAATGAGCAGTGGTCTCTGCAACAGAGGAAACTGTTATTTAAAGCAGATTTTTCCTCACAAGAAGAAACTGCAGATGAAGCATTCCTCATAGTTTCACAATTTGTCAGAATAAACTTTAACATATGAGCCTGACAATTTAAAATTCTGAAAATCAAGGTAACAGAAGTATATACTTATCCTATATCTATCAATAATTTTCCCATTTTTATCAGAAACAGTAGGGTTGGAGCTATAAGTGCTTAGCTATAGTGGGATCAACTAAAGGTGTAGCAGCTGCGTCAGGTTTGGGAATAGTGTAAAAAAATAAAAGACTTAGGAACTTTATGTATCCTATCTGCCTTTTAAGAGCTGCTGGCTGACTGTCAGGAAAGCATGCAGTAACACACACATCCTCTAAAGCGGACAGAATAGCAGGAATGGATATAGGTTCCGGAAATTCCTTCTAACAACTCAAAGGTTTTTATTTTTCTGAGGGACTGAGAGACCGCACTGTTCTCCTAATGAAAACACTGGCATATTCTAGCAATAATCTCAGGGAAAGAGAAACCCCTGCCAGGAGAATCAGAAACTGAGCTCTCCTGTGAGTCTGAATCAGAAATCTAAGTGAAATATCCTGTATCTGTCCCTGTATCTTCCAGTTCAGATTCAAAATGCTGAAGTTCTTCAGGAAAAGAGGAATCCCACTTTCTTTCACCAGAAACTACTTTACAAGAAGGATCAGTAGCCTGAATTAAACCCCAAGCCAGACCCAGTAAACTACTCCTATCAAAAGAAAATTGAGGAGGAGTAGATACAAGCTTGATTTTCAGTTTCTTTTTGACAGGAAATATGTGGCCTACTTATTACTAATGGCAACAACAGCTTCCTCGGGGATGGGCACAGCATTCTGACACAACAGAGAAACCTTCACTGCTCCCTCTCCCAGGACCAGCATGAGTGTCTGATCCTTGCCCAGTGAAGGGACAGGCACAGAGGATGTGACTAATCCCTAGTCCATAGTGGCTGTAGGTGCTACACCAGAGAGATCCAGTGTAAAACATCAGTGGTCTAATATACAGCAAATGGCCACAGCTGAGTCACCCACCTATGGCTGAGACAAATTGGCAGTCTGCTGTGGTGGCAAAGACTGTTTGCTTATTTTTTTCTTTTTGTGTCTGGAAGAAGGACTGACTGTAAAACTGGTAGGCTTTTACATGGTCAAGCCAAAAATGGTGCCTCTTTCTCAGGGAAGACTATCAGTAATTGCCAGTAAATAGTATCAGTCCATAAAAGTTAACCTTTATGACAGAAAAACACAGTAAAAAATCACCTTAAAACACTATGTCAGCCCTATAAAAGTAAAATAAACACTTTCCTCACAGAAAAAAATGTTTTCAGTTACTTTACACCACTCCATTTAAAAGTGCGTTATGGTCTCAAGACTGTCCATTTAAACACAACACTCCTAGCTTTAAAATAACTTTACTAAAGAGGAAAGTAATAAAACATCGACAGTTAAGAAAGTGGAATTTTTTTCCCCAAAGGAAGCTTATCTGCCCAGAAAAGAAAGTATACACTGACCGTTGATCCTTGAAAACCTTAGAGGAACATACTGTTTGGTGGCAGTAAAACTCTGGAGGGCTTTGGCCTAAACTTGTTTTTTCTTCAGCTCAGCTACAGCCCCCTGACAGTTTGGGTATGTGGAATGTGCCCTGAAGCTTTGGAAGCTGGTTGGCTGTTATATACTTGGCAGGATACAACCCATATAGCTAAGACTACTGCATCTGTGTTCAATATGATGAACATAGTTAATATATGTAAGTTGAACTTACCATAACAGCAGCTGTTCTAATGATCACTGCTGAGTAGTCATTCCCTCCCTCCACCCCCTTGTTTTTTTGGTGTATTTTTTTCTGCCAAGGTCTGGACATCTGTGTTTTCTTGTTCCTTGAATAGGCCTTTGAGAGCTCAGCCTCCCTATTTCTGCTGGCAGGAAAGCTGTAAAGGACTTTGCACACAAACTTGTCTTTTAGTCAGCTCAGCTCCAGCTGCTTGACAATTTGGTCAAATGGAAGGTGCCCTGAAGCTTTGGAAGCTGGCCAGCTGTTCTGTCCTTGGCAGGATATAACTCATACAGTAAAGGCTACTGCACCATTGATCAATATGATGAACATCTTATCTATCTCATGAGTATCACGAGTATTCTACCTTCTTAGTTAGAACGACATATGAGTATCTCTATCTATCTAACAGATCATTCAGCAAAATGTTTATTTTTTGAATGGAGGGAACTGATGTATTTTCATTGAATGTGAGTTTTGATGAATGGTGGGTTTACTGAAATTAGTACTGGTAAATGTGCATGTGATGTTGGAGAAGTGCTTTTGCTTATGGTAAGTTGATGTGTATATTAATGCCGAAACCTTTGAATAAACTGAAAGTTTTGGCATTAGAGTATGCATTGATGTTTGTGTAGTGTGCATGACTGTCTTTTTGTTGTGGTACTGTTAGAAATAGTATTTTTCTTAAAGTAACACATGGTTAGGGTTAGGGTTAGGGGAAGGTGCAGGGGAGCTTTCAGGATTGTATGGAAATAAGGAATAAACAAAAAATCAGTCAGTTAAAGTTCTCAGACATTGTCCAATGGAATAAGCAGGACTCACTGTTTTTAGCACAATTCATATTGCAGATACAAAAGCTGTTAAAAGTTTCCCTTTTCAGGATACAAGTTCAATATAGTTTAACATCCAGATAGGTAGCTTTTCATAAGCTGCCCAGCAACCTGGCTTTCTTTTCAGCTTCCATTAATACCAGACCCATGTAAGCTCCTCTTCTAGTCTCAAGGTAATCCCCCAAATTGCCTTTCTCCAGACAATTGGTGTGAACCCAGGCCTCCACCCTAGAGCTCCTTACAAGACTTCAGGTCATGAATTTATCACTCTCTAATGAGCCTGTTCCTCATACACTCTCTGGAACAAGCTCACTGCCTTGTATTTACATGCATTCTGGGAAATGTAGTCCCTGGTTTCTGAAGACTTTTATAGGACAAGCTTAAGTGGGGGCTGTTTCCTTGCTTCTTTTGTAGCTTACTAGATTCTTATGATAAGAGTCCGTATCAGATTTGCCCATTCCTTTCATCCAAACCCAAACTGTAGTGTCTTTTGTAGGTTCTAATTTCACAGCTTTATCTATAACGGGGTCAAATGTTTCTGCCAGTGCCTATGGCTGTACTCCTCCCCCACACACAATTTACAGAACTATTTTAATTGTGGAAAGTCTTGACCAGATATCACATCAGTTGTCGAATTAAGCACTACAGCTACTGGATGTAACATGTTATATAGAAAACTTTGCATTTCTAGTTGAGTTACAAGATATTTTAATTTTATGGAACAAACATATTTATTTCCAATCGTGATTTGTTAATTACCTACCTGTAGCTTCCCTCCAGCTCTGTATTTGACTTGCCTTTTTTCCCCATTTATCTTTTTATAGTGCCTTGTGGAATCTGCTCACTGCTTTTTTATTCGCCACATCTGCTGAGGTAGCCTCTAATAAATAACTTGATCAGTTCCAGTTTCTCTAGCTTCCATCCTCGGGATTTGTAGAAATCATCTATTCTTCATAATGTGTGCACTCATTTGGAACTATGTTCATCATTCCCACTGCCTTGGTGTCAGCTTGGGTTACCTGCTGAAGTAAAACAATACTGGCCAGCTTTCAAAAGCTCAGACTCTTCTCCCTGTCTCTTCCTGTGAGAGATGATTGGCAGAGCATATCCTGAGAGGGAAACCTTCGGCCAACAGAGGAAGTGAGTGTTCAGTGTTTTCCTGACATTCAGAGAAGAAAGTCCTCAACTCTACACAGGATCCTTAGCTGATTTTTCCAGTTTTTGTTCAGATAAGCCCCATCAGGGGGACTCCCTTCCTCTCATTTTATGATTAAGTTTATTATTCTTTTTCTATTTTTATGTTTGTTTAAAAAAAAAAAAAACATATATATATATATATATATATATATATATATATATATATATATATATATATATTATTTCTTTCAATGATCACAGTAATTCCTGTGGAAATTTCTGCTTCTAGCAGTGTTTATTTGGCTTCTATCTTTGGCAAATGCTTTCAGTATTTCTGTCAGAAGTGCAGTCTGTATGTATGCTGTTGGACACTACAGGCCTGTTTTTCTGTTTTGCTCTGCTATATTCTAATACTTTTACAAGAATATATTGTAGAACTTGGATTTTTCTGCATTTATACATTATTTACATGTATGAGTCTGCTCTGTGTTTTAACTTAGAGATGCCACCTTTTACTGAGTCTGAAACTGGACCAAAGCTGCACCTCTCGCACATCCCATGACCTTACCAATCCTCTCCCTTATCTCTGTCCACCCTGCCCACCTCCACGCCCATTTTCTGGTATCACATGTATATCAGGGGGAGGAAAAAACACCCTCTTTCCTGATATTGGATGGAGTCCTATCACATCAAAAATGCTTGTTTTATATAAAAACAAAGTGGAGTTTGAGATTTAATGAACTCTAACATTCTGTTTGTTTTATTTATTTGTTAAACAGAATACTGAAGTTTTTACAGTGTTTTCCAGACTACTGGAAAATTGCCCTGATTTCCATATAGTCTGGAAAAAATGGATAGGTGGCAACAATACACCAGACTGTGATTTTACTGTTAATAAAGTTATTTGAATGTACTGTTAGATTTCATGCTCTCTGACATGAAAATATAGTTTAAATTGCTATTAAGCGTTATTTTATGGCAGTTTAATGTGGTTAAAGTAGTTGGAGCCTTTTTTTAAGTATTCATTTAATACATTGTTTGCTTTGGTGTTTGGACGTTGTGTACTGGCAATTCTTTAACTTCTGTCAATTGTAAAGGAATTCTGAACACATTTCAACCTCTTTTTGTGATAATAGCATAGTATGGCAGAGTTTAGTTGTGTGGGAACATACTTATTACTGTAAATTTTAATTGCTTATTGTGATAGATTATCCAATACTGTCAGTTTATTTTTCTGGCTGATGTTTGCACCTATAAATAAAAAAACAAAATAAAAATATGCCTCATCCTACAGTTAGTGATTATGCTGAGGCAACTGCTTGACCCACAGACCACTTACCTTTAGCCATGTCTCCCTCTAGTGTAGCTTTGCCAGTCACTTTGGAATGGGGGTTAGACACATCCTTCGGAGCTGTTCTAGTACCTGGCACATATATGGTACACCTAGAACACACAACTGACAACCGCTGAGGAGAGTAAATGAAGAGCTAGATGTTTTCAGTAAAGCAGTCCACAAGTACGCTGTTAACTAAAAGTTAACACTCTTTAATTCCACTCTGTAATGTTAAACACCAAAGACAAACAGTGTTTTTCGTCCCAGTCACTACCGGAACTTCATCAGACAATTACTTCCTGTCTTAGTAGTACTTAAATACAAAATAGTACACCAGCATCATTAATTAAGTTATCAATTAAAAAGAAGTCAGTGTTATACATAATTAGGATCCGTTTTTCTAAACGGACTCCAAACATTCCAAAGTTCACAATTGGCCGTTAAAACATAGCGTAAACTGAACCCTAATATCAACAAAAATCAACAATTGTGAAAGTGTATTTCATAGCTTCCTTTGAAACGCTTCAGTCCCAATTAAGTAGTTTTGTTAAAATAACAGATTCCATAAATAATGGTTCCCCATTTGCACCATTATGAATAAACACTCCTTTTGCGGGTGATACCCAATCTAAAAATTAGTAAATGAAAACCACGCTTAATATAAAAAAGCGTAAAGAAGCATAAAAAAATACAAAAAAGCATAAAAAGGTAGTAAAAAAATATATGAAAAAATATATATAAAAAAGTACATACAAGCAACCTGTTTTCTCCATGCTCCAGAACTCCTCTATTCTGCTCTGATCTAACAGGTTGCTTAGCCTCGTTGGTGCAAACACTACATAGTGGTTGCGCCAGTTAAAAGATCTCTCCCTCACTGAGATCCAGTTGCCGCAAAAGGTAAAATGTGTGTAACATCTGTTCCTGTGTCCTACATCTACAGTCACAAGCACCTCCATCTAGGGATGACAGTCCTGTGCGTATGACAGTACCCTACGTCCCGTGAAGATCAAGTAACTTACCAAGCTTAAAGTTACATCACTGTTGTCAGTGCATCCTAACTTAGTTAGTCGCAAGAGCTCCTCAACCCTGTATCGCACCTAAGTGGCGCTAGGGTACTGTAATTCAAATTGTGAAAACTAAATCACAACCCCTGTCAATGAATGTTTTGTGTTTTGTTAAAACAACACTCCGCTACATAAAGAAATATCTTTGTGTGGATAACTACTCATGCGTTGCATATTTTAAACAAAGCACACAAGTTTGTGACTTTAGTTATTTAGTGTTTTTCACTGTCCTTAAATTTGCAATCTTTTTTCATAGGACGTCTGCCAATATGTTACAAAATGCAAAGAAGTTGAATAAAAAGTAGAGAATGGTCTACAAAAAACGTAGCCTGCCAAATACAGGTCCTATAGATGTTGTCCAGATGTACAACAATCATAATTGAAAAAATCACAACCTGAAGGTAGTCGGATCCCCTAAATTACTATTAATTAATAACAATGTGGACACCTAACTGCCATACATACATAACTCTCTGAATGGGCGCACTATTACAATGCTTGAGACACCCTAAAGATTAGAAAAAATAATGTAAAATACACCTATAAACAACTAGATGCTCATGCCTTCACTATCCCTACGTATATGTTCTTATAACGTGGTCAAATGTTAATATTTACCTTGTTCAAAAATGAATGTGAGCAAAAAGTAGTGAAACACTGTTTACATGTACTATTTTGAATATGTGTGTGTTAAAGAATAGTACTTACAATGTTCTAATTTTTAACCTATCTAATCACTTTTCATTACATATTATGCTACTTGATTCTATCTAAGTAGGTTCTTGATTTTTAAGAGACATGAAATTGAACAGCTTTCATTCAGGCCTGGGGGGGTGCATGCCATTAACCTAACTTGCCATTTCAATTCTCTCCTTTCTAAATCCAATTTTAACATAATGTCGTTCACCAACCCTTCCTCAATAAAGTTTTTTCTAATTTGGTCAATTACCAAAAATTTGAATTTGTGATCTGAATACTTTGTACAATGCCTAGCTAGGGCATTGTCATCCTTGTTTTTGGCAATTGCATAACAATGCTCATAAATCCTGTCACGGAGTCGTCTATCAGTTTTGCCCACATAGAATGAAAAACATTCTGTGCACTGGGCCAAGTAGACGACTCCTTTGGAATTACAATTACTCAGTGTGTTAACTTGAAAAGTTTCATTTCTGATGTTAAACCTATCTGAAGTGTTTATATATGCACAATATTTGCAACTCCCACATTTTGTTGTACCTCTTTTGGGTAATTTGGTTTTACTTTTTGTTTCCAATAATTTTTTCAAGTTGTAACCCCTTCTATATGTAATAATTGGACCGTGAGCAAGGATGTTTGTTAAATCTTTGTCTAGTGACAAAGACCGCCAGTACTTTCTAACTATATTGCCTATGTTTGATGCTTCAATGCAATATGTGAAAGTAAATGCAGTATTGAAATTTTCTTCAGTTTTGCCCTCCCTGTCATCAGATTCTTGTATTGATACCATTGTAAGTAATGCTGGAGTTTGGTCAGAGTTGCCATTATACACTAAGGTGATGTTAGTTTTAACTTGACCATTCAAAATAGGAGCATAAATGCCCCTATTTCTTTTTTCGATAACCTCCTCAAAAATACTTTTTAGAAGTGAGTCAGGATAGCCCCTATTTATGAACATCTCATGCAACAAGTTACATTCTTCATGAAAGTCCTCTTCACTTGTTACCATTCTAGCAGCCCTGACTAGTTGTCCTTTGACAACTGATTTCTTTTGGTGGTGGGGGTGCATGCTCGTAAAATGTAGATAACTATTGCAGTGAGTCTCTTTTCTATGAATCTTCGCTGTATATTTGTCTAGGTCTTTTGATAAACACACATCAAGGAAGTTAATTGTACTGTACTGAAAGTTTTTAGTGAACTTCAAAAAGTGTGTGGTTGAACTAAGGTAGTCCACCAACTGGTTTGCATAATGTTCATCCCCCTCAATAATGATGAATATGTCATCCAAAAACCTTTTGTAACAAAGGATTTGGTTCATCCATACACTATTAAGTAGATGTTCCTTTTCCCAAAATGCTAAAACCAAGTTGGCGAAACTCGAACCCACAGGGGAACCCATGGCAACCCCAACTTTTTGTCTAAAAAGCAAACCCTCAAAAAAGATAAAGTTGTTTGCTAAAATAATCTCCAGTAGTTGTTCAACCAACAGACATTCATTGTCTTGTGCCCCCTTACTCCGAATGAAGTCTATAACCCACTCAATCCCAATAGCATGTGGGATGCAAGAATATAACTCACAGATGTCAACTGTTAGAAAGTTTCCTGATGCATTAAATGGTGTATTCTGGATGCATTCTAAGAAGGACCAAGAGTCCTTTAATATCTGTGTTTCAGATTCTACATATTTTTTGAGAATGCAGTCCACCATCTTGGCAGATGGGTATGTTATGGACTGCCTTGCATCTACCAACGCTCTGAATGGTGGATTAAGCACATTTTTATGTAACTTTGGTATACCAAAGATCTTGGGGATTCTAGGTGCCAGCATCGTAATGTAGCTATATTGGTTGATATTTATGATACCATCTGTGTAAAGGTCACTAAAAAACATTTTTATTCGATTGTATGCTTGATTCAGTTCATTTCTACTTGTCTCCTCGTATGTGTCACTACCTAAAATTGAGACCATGATGTTTGAATAGTCACTGTTATAGAACACTGCTAACCCCCCACCTTTGTCAGGCTTCATGAGCCTCAATGGTAATTCTCTAATTGTGTTCAATAAATAGGTTTCCTCATTTGACATATTCATTTTATGATCATTATTGTTAGAATGTCTATTAAGTTCCCTAAATTCACTAATGCACAAGTGTTCAAATAGATTTAAAGTATCGTTGTGGGGTGGATTAAAGGTACTGGCTATCTTAAGTTCACTTGTGTTGTAACTGTTATTACCAAACATGATGTTTAAGTTTAATTTACGTGTGAACATTTTAAAGTCCAAGATTAATTCAGTGATGTCACATTTTCTTGTTGGAACAAAAGTCATTCCCTTAGCAAATAATTCCACCAGCTTAGAGTCGATGTGACATTCAGTATAGTTGTAAATTTTGAAGTCATTTTTGATGTTTGATATGACTTCAAACAATCTTAATCCTGGTGTTGGTTGTTGCTCCTTGTGTTGTATCTCCGTTTCTGACCAAGGGGGGGATTGGTTGTCCAGTTGTTCCCCCTCCCCCCCTGGTAGTTTTTTTGTCCACCTTGATTGTGCCTGGTAAAATTCCCAAGCTGAACATTATGGCTTGTTTCCGGTTCATTATTGGCATCATCAAAGGTTTCTTCATCTACATACACATGGTCAAGGGGCATTGCATAGGTATTCGAAGTAGATCTAACTGTCCCATGCCTGTTTTTATTTTGTTGTTTTAGGTGGCTGGGACCGTTTGATTTTACTGTGATGTTAACTTTGTTGGTAGATGGGGGTTTTGGAAAAGCTTCCCCTTCTCTATATGCTTTAAGGTCCCTCTGTAATTTTTTCAGCTTGTTGCCCTTGAGTTTGACCATTTGTTGAGAAACACTGTTGAGAGTTCTATCAAATTCAAATTTATATCTACTGAAGTCCATATCGTTTTTTATCTCATTTTCTAGGTTGGATATCTCATTATTCAGATCTTCTAAGGAAATGGCATAGTGTTTTATCATGCACTTTAAAACTTCCAGGCCTTGGTTGTTGTACAATTCAGTCAAATCATTGAAGAAGTCAGACCCAAATACAAGGCCAGTGGGGTAAGAAAAAAGCCTTAACCCCTTAGGCACAATTTTTTCTTGAACACATCTGTTTATGTAGTTTAATTCTAACTGTAGTTTTTTTGCTTTAAACAGTTTATTGTCAAAAATCTTAAGTTTTTCAGTAAGGTTGCCCATGTTTAAAATATTATCAGTTTGTTCAGTACCTGTGTTTTGTTCATCCATATTCAGTTCTGCATTCAGCCATGACCTGATATTAAAGTTGTTATCCAAACTAGTAGGCCTCCGTTCTATATGATCCACTGGCTGGCGTTGTTCGTTTAGAGACTTCCCCTGCCTTTGGGGAAGCTGTTGGTAATTACTGTTGGTGTTATTAGGTGAAGAAAGACCCCTCGAATGACCGCTGGAGTTAGAACTGGTAACGTTGTCCACTTTCTCCGATAAGCGGTCGAGGTGTACATTAATTAGGTTCAAAAGTTGTGTCAGGTTACCCTGAGATTGATTTTGATCCCCTTCATCTTCCATCACAGAAACGGCTGTCAAGAAAAAACACCAGCAACGAAATAAATCCAAGCAAACCTAGAACACACAACTGACAACCGCTGAGGAGAGTAAATGAAGAGCTAGATGTTTTCAGTAAAGCAGTCCACAAGTACGCTGTTAACTAAAAGTTAACACTCTTTAATTCCACTCTGTAATGTTAAACACCAAAGACAAACAGTGTTTTTCGTCCCAGTCACTACCGGAACTTCATCAGACAATTACTTCCTGTCTTAGTAGTACTTAAATACAAAATAGTACACCAGCATCATTAATTAAGTTATCAATTAAAAAGAAGTCAGTGTTATACATAATTAGGATCCGTTTTTCTAAACGGACTCCAAACATTCCAAAGTTCACAATTGGCCGTTAAAACATAGCGTAAACTGAACCCTAATATCAACAAAAATCAACAATTGTGAAAGTGTATTTCATAGCTTCCTTTGAAACGCTTCAGTCCCAATTAAGTAGTTTTGTTAAAATAACAGATTCCATAAATAATGGTTCCCCATTTGCACCATTATGAATAAACACTCCTTTTGGGTGATACCCAATCTAAAAATTAGTAAATGAAAACCACGCTTAATATAAAAAGCGTAAAGAAGCATAAAAATACAAAAAGCATAAAAGGTAGTAAAAAATATATGAAAAAATATATATAAAAAGTACATACAAGCAACCTGTTTTCTCCATGCTCCAGAACTCCTCTATTCTGCTCTGATCTAACAGGTTGCTTAGCCTCGTTGGTGCAAACACTACATAGTGGTTGCGCCAGTTAAAAGATCTCTCCCTCACTGAGATCCAGTTGCCGCAAAAGGTAAAATGTGTGTAACATCTGTTCCTGTGTCCTACATCTACAGTCACAAGCACCTCCATCTAGGGATGACAGTCCTGTGCGTATGACAGTACCCTACGTCCCGTGAAGATCAAGTAACTTACCAAGCTTAAAGTTACATCACTGTTGTCAGTGCATCCTAACTTAGTTAGTCGCAAGAGCTCCTCAACCCTGTATCGCACCTAAGTGGCGCTAGGGTACTGTAATTTAAATTGTGAAAACTAAATCACAACCCCTGTCAATGAATGTTTTGTGTTTTGTTAAAACAACACTCCGCTACATAAAGAAATATCTTTGTGTGGATAACTACTCATGCGTTGCATATTTTAAACAAAGCACACAAGTTTGTGACTTTAGTTATTTAGTGTTTTTCACTGTCCTTAAATTTGCAATCTTTTTTCATAGGATGTCTGCCAATATGTTACAAAATGCAAAGAAGTTGAATAAAAAGTAGAGAATGGTCTACAAAAAACGTAGCCTGCCAAATACAGGTCCTATAGATGTTGTCCAGATGTACAACAATCATAATTGAAAAAATCACAACCTGAAGGTAGTCGGATCCCCTAAATTACTATTAATTAATAACAATGTGGACACCTAACTGCCATACATACATAACTCTCTGAATGGGCGCACTATTACAATGCTTGAGCAATCCTGACTCATTTCTAAAAAGTATTTTCGAGGAGGTTATCGAAAAAAGAAATAGGGGCATTTATGCTCCTATTTTGAATGGTCAAGTTAAAACTAACATCACCTTAGTGTATAATGGCAACTCTGACCAAACTCCAGCATTACTTACAATGGTATCAATACAAGAATCTGATGACAGGGAGGGCAAAACTGAAGAAAATTTCAATACTGCATTTACTTTCACATATTGCATTGAAGCATCAAACATAGGCAATATAGTTAGAAAGTACTGGCGGTCTTTGTCACTAGACAAAGATTTAACAAACATCCTTGCTCACGGTCCAATTATTACATATAGAAGGGGTTACAACTTGAAAAATTATTGGAAACAAAAAGTAAAACCAAATTACCCAAAAGAGGTACAACAAAATGTGGAGTTGCAAATATTGTGCATATATAAACACTTCAGATAGGTTTAACATCAGAAATGAAACTTTTCAAGTTAACACACTGAGTAATTGTAATTCCAAAGGAGTCGTCTACTTGGCCCAGTGCACAGAATGTTTTTCATTCTATGTGGGCAAACTGATAGACTCCGTGACAGGATTTATGAGCATTGTTATGCAATTGCCAAAAACAAGGATGACAATGCCCTAGCTAGGCATTGTACAAAGTATTCAGATCACAAATTCAAATTTTTGGTAATTGACCAAATTAGAAAAAACTTTATTGAGGAAGGGTTGGTGAACGACATTATGTTAAAATTGGATTTAGAAAGGAGAGAATTGAAATGGCAAGTTAGGTTAATGGCATGCACCCCCCCCAGGCCTGAATGAAAGCTGTTCAATTTCATGTCTCTTAAAAATCAAGAACCTACTTAGATAGAATCAAGTAGCATAATATGTAATGAAAAGTGATTAGATAGGTTAAAAATTAGAACATTGTAAGTACTATTCTTTAACACACACATATTCAAAATAGTACATGTAAACAGTGTTTCACTACTTTTTGCTCACATTCATTTTTGAACAAGGTAAATATTAACATTTGACCACGTTATAAGAACATATACGTAGGGATAGTGAAGGCATGAGCATCTAGTTGTTTATAGGTGTATTTTACATTATTTTTTCTAATCTTTAGGGTGGCTCAAGCATTGTAATAGTGCGCCCATTCAGAGAGTTATGTATGTATGGCAGTTAGGTGTCCACATTGTTATTAATTAATAGTAATTTAGGGGATCCGACTACCTTCAGGTTGTGATTTTTTCAATTATGATTGTTGTACATCTGGACAACATCTATAGGACCTGTATTTGGCAGGCTACGTTTTTTGTAGACCATTCTCTACTTTTTATTCAACTTCTTTGCATTTTGTAACATATTGGCAGACGTCCTATGAAAAAAGATTGCAAATTTAAGGACAGTGAAAAACACTAAATAACTAAAGTCACAAACTTGTGTGCTTTGTTTAAAATATGCAACGATGAGTAGTTATCCACACAAAGATATTTCTTTATGTAGCGGAGTGTTGTTTTAACAAAACACAAAACATTCATTGACAGGGGTTGTGATTTAGTTTTCACAATTTGAATTACAGTACCCTAGCGCCACTTAGGTGCGATACAGGGTTGAGGAGCTCTTGCGACTAACTAAGTTAGGATGCACTGACAACAGTGATGTAACTTTAAGCTTGGTAAGTTACTTGATCTTCACGGGACGTAGGGTACTGTCATACGCACAGGACTGTCATCCCTAGATGGAGGTGCTTGTGACTGTAGATGTAGGACACAGGAACAGATGTTACACACATTTTACCTTTTGCGGCAACTGGATCTCAGTGAGGGAGAGATCTTTTAACTGGCGCAACCACTATGTAGTGTTTGCACCAACGAGGCTAAGCAACCTGTTAGATCAGAGCAGAATAGAGGAGTTCTGGAGCATGGAGAAAACAGGTTGCTTGTATGTACTTTTTTATATATATTTTTTCATATATTTTTTTACTACCTTTTTATGCTTTTTTGTATTTTTTTATGCTTCTTTACGCTTTTTTATATTAAGCGTGGTTTTCATTTACTAATTTTTAGATTGGGTATCACCCGCAAAAGGAGTGTTTATTCATAATGGTGCAAATGGGGAACCATTATTTATGGAATCTGTTATTTTAACAAAACTACTTAATTGGGACTGAAGCGTTTCAAAGGAAGCTATGAAATACACTTTCACAATTGTTGATTTTTGTTGATATTAGGGTTCAGTTTACGCTATGTTTTAACGGCCAATTGTGAACTTTGGAATGTTTGGAGTCCGTTTAGAAAAACGGATCCTAATTATGTATAACACTGACTTCTTTTTAATTGATAACTTAATTAATGATGCTGGTGTACTATTTTGTATTTAAGTACTACTAAGACAGGAAGTAATTGTCTGATGAAGTTCCGGTAGTGACTGGGACGAAAAACACTGTTTGTCTTTGGTGTTTAACATTACAGAGTGGAATTAAAGAGTGTTAACTTTTAGTTAACAGCGTACTTGTGGACTGCTTTACTGAAAACATCTAGCTCTTCATTTACTCTCCTCAGCGGTTGTCAGTTGTGTGTTCTAGGTTTGCTTGGATTTATTTCGTTGCACATATATGGTACAACCAAGCCCTTTAGGTACATAAGTAGTCCGGGGTAAGAGACCCTTTGCCAGGCATAAAACTCTGTCCCCAGATATTTTATCTAGTAATTACGTTCGCATGAAAACGAAACAGAAGCTTCATAATAGAGTTGATAATCAGATTATAGCTGTTTATAAGGCTGATGTGGCCTCCTTGGCTAAGAGTGTTCTGCAGACAACTAATTCCCATACATGGCTCTATTGCTAGTTTGGCTAGAGACCTTTCTGTTGTTTCAGAGAAAGGTGAGGAATCTGATGAGGACAATGGTGATTTCCCACTTGACACCAAGTCTAGTCACTCTGAATCTTTGGAACGTGAACCTAGGCTTAAGTCCAAACAAGTACTTCCTTTTCCTCGGATAATTGCTAGATTTAGAGATGATTTTGCTTGGGAGCAATCAGGAACTGACTGAATATGACCTTATAGAGGACAAGATCCTGAGGTCTATGGCTATCCCTCCTCTCTTACTGGCCTTGGAAGATGTTTATAAAGCTGCCTGCAGGACATCCATATCTATTCCAGCAGTCTCTAAAAAGTCTCAGAGAAAATATAGGACCTCTTTGGATATGACAGATCTCTTTTCTCATTTGACTGCTGACATAGCTGTGGTCTACCCAGCCACTCCCTGAAATAAAAGTCCTTGGCTTCAGCTAATACAGTGCCCCCCTGATAAAGAGGGAAGATTGTTAGATCTTCAAGGCAAAAGGGTGTCTCCTTCTGGTAATCTAGCTTTTAGAATGTTAAATTATCAAGGCTATAGGTGGAAATTTATTTTACAGTGTGCATGAACTATACTGATGTATTCTATCATTGTTAACCTTTTCTAATCATATTTAATTCGTATTCCTATGAGACAATCCATAATGTATATGCGCAATGTGTACTATGTATTTGTATTTTTCTGGAGCTTTTCTCCCCAGGACTCCATTGACAATGGGCTCCTTGCGGTACAATGGACTATCCTGGCAAACAAGCTGCAAATAAAATAAATAAATACAGTTTGGATGATTTTTCTGCATCTTTATCCGCAGACCAAAAGTCTTATATGAATGAAATTATTTTTAATTTGACTCAAGTTTTGAAACATGCTTTGAGAAATGAGCTTGAATGTGCAGCTACAGTCTCAAGCAATGGTACATTGTCTGTTGTATTGAGATGGTACACTTGATTATGTGATCAGAACATCACTGATGATTTAAAAGCCAAAATTCTGACTGCACCTTTAAGTTCTGAACTGGTATTTGGACCCCGGTTACACAGATTCTCAAGCAAGGGATCTCTAGGATGTTTTATGTATCCATGGTCACCCCAAACAAAACATGTTCCTTCAAGGGGCAGAAAGTACAGTTGCATAAGTTCTACTTATCTGTAATAGCAGATGTTCATAGAACACACTACCTTGCTGGATTTGTGTAGTAGTGCCCTAATACCCCACCTTTGGCAGTCTAAGAAACCTCAGAGCCCCTCCCTTTGCATGTCTGTGAATGTGATGGACCAATCACCTGTCAGTACAGGGAGTGCCTTTCAGACCCAAAAACAGGACCCTTCTAGTTTTCTACTGTCCAACAGGAAGCAAAGATGAGAATGCAAGCTTTGTTATGCAAACACCTACTGCTCCAAACCAAAACACACACACACACACACACACACACACATAAAAAAAAACAATAAAGGCTGCTGAGCATAATTCATTGGGAACTCCAACATCAAATTGAGTACGTCCAACAAAGGAGGATGGTGGGTGGTTACTGCTAGTAAGGCAGTGTGTTCTATGAGAAATCTACTGTTACAGGTAAGTAGAACTTATGCAACTGTACTATCTTTGACAAAAAACACTGCTTTACTTGCATTCTGGTAGATTTCCAACCTGGGAGGAGGAAGGATATGGGTTCAGGACCCCATGGAGAGTAGTCCTAGTGAAGCCTGCTCTCAATTTAGAAAAGGCATCCAGCTTCTAGAGCCGCATAAATGTATGGAGAGAGGACCAACTTGCTGTCCCTAGAATACTTCTAGAGTCCACTCCTTTCCGATTCACCACTGAAGAGGAAAAGTCACTGGTGGAATGTATCTTTACCTTGCCAGGATTTGCCCTGTCATAGTAGGTGTAATAAAAAACAATATCAGAGGATAACCATTGTACAATGGTTTGCTTAGAGACAGATTGACCTTTCTTTGCCCCTGTGTTGGAAATAAAAAGCCTTTCAGCCTTCCTGAAAGGTTTCATTCTGTCAAGGTAGTACCTGAACTGTCGATGCACATCCAAGGTATGAGGTATCCCCTCTTCCTCATTCTCAGGCTCTGAGAAGAATACATAAAGGTTAACAGAGTGAATTCTGAGACTACTTTTGGCATGAAAGAGGGGTTAGTGTGTAACACAACCCTGTCCTTGTGGAAAATCAGGGAAGGTTGTCCCACCATGAGAGCTTGCAGCTCAGAAACTTCCCTTACAGATGTCAGAGTAATAAGCAAAATAATTTTTCACAAGAACTTTGGATTAGACAGCAGCTCCTTAGTGAGGTCCATAAAGGGAACCGTAGAGGGTGAATACTGTGCTATATCAAGCAGTACACCACACATCACACCTCTCTGAGGCCATCATAAATACACATAATCCATCATATGCCTGAGGTTCTAAAGATTAACTTTTCTAAACCTTCAAGACCTCCAAAACACAACAAAGACACAAAGCACTATCAGCAGGTTAAGCCTACCTCCTCACATAGCACAAGGAGTCCTAAAGTCACAGATGCTGAACCCATAAGGCAGGCATCGACCCAACCAAACATTCTTCTTATAGGTGATTCTATTGTAAGACATACAGATATGCCTCTTAACAGGCTGAGTAAGGAAAGAGTGATGGTTAGTTGCTTGTCTGGTGTTAGGATCAAGTTCTTGAGCAAGTATCAGTAAGACTGTGTTATAGTTCATGCCATGTCAATGACTTGAGGTGCACCTAGCTGGACAATATGAACATAGACGTGATGGAGCTCTCAAGCTATGTTTGTGAGATAGGTATGAGCCTTGCATTGAACACTATTCTACATTCTCCAAGGATGATGCCCAGATATTAGCAAAACAATTGTTGACTTTAATAATTTGCTTACTTTTAGATGTCATTCAAAGGCAGTCCAATATTTGTCAGCATGTGAGGATATGATTGACAGACCATGCTGCTTTACCAGGGATGTCCAGGGATGTCCTGTATCTGTACCCTCTAGGGTTTTAATTATTGGAAAACACATTGTCCACCCCATAGTGCCATTTTAGGCAATGCTAACCTGATAAACCTAGCAACATAATGATGCAAGCAAAGCAAAATACAAGGGTGTTACCTGATCAGTGCTAATGACCTATACAAGAAAGTCCAATCCCTAGAAAGCCTTCTCACCCTGGAGAAGATTGACATCTGTGTAGTGACTGAGTCATAGTTTATAACAGCAGAGCGCACTCCAGCTGTACAGGGCTATAACACCTTCCACACATTTAGACCAGCTACTGTATGGGAGGAAAATAAAAAGGTGGAGCTGTCTCAATCTACATCCAGAAGCGACTCACATCAAGGCTGGTACAGCATCTCAATCTATATCCAGAAGGGACTCACATCAAGGCTGGTACAGCATTTCAATCTATATCCAGAAGGGACTCACATCAAGGCTGATACAGCATCTGAATCTACATCCCGAAGGGACTCACATCAAGGCTGGTACAGCATCTCAATCTACATCCAGAAGGGACACACATCAAGGCTGGTACAGCATCTCAATCTACATCCAGAAGGGACACACATCAAGGCTGGTACAGCATTTCAATCTACATCTAGAAGGGACTCACATCAAGGCTGGTACAGCATCTCAATCTACATCCAGAAGGGACACACATCAAGGCTGGTACAGCATCTCAATCTACATCTAGAAGGGACTCACATCAAGGCTGGTACAGCATCTCAATCTACATCCAGAAGGGACACACATCAAGGCTGGTACAGCATTTCAATCTACATCCAGAAGGGACACACATCAAGGCTGGTACAGCATCTCAATCTACATCCAGAAGGGACACACATCAAGGCTGGTACAGCATTTCAATCTACATCCAGAAGGGACTCACATCAAGGGTGGTACAGCATTTCAATCTACATCCAGAAGGGACTCACATCAAGGCTGGTACAGCATTTCAATCTACATCCAGAAGGGACACACATCAAGGCTGGTACAGCATCTCAATCTACATCCAGAAGGGACTCACATCAAGGCTGGTACAGCATCTCAATCTACATCCAGAAGGGACACACATCAAGGCTGGTACAGCATCTCAATCTACATCCAGAAGGGACACACATCAAGGCTGGTACAGCATCTCAATCTACATCCAGAAGGGACACACATCAAGGCTGGTACAGCATTTCAATCTATATCCAGAAGGGACTCACATCAAGGCTGGTACAGCATTTCAATCTACATCCAGAAGGGACTCACATCAAGGCTGGTACAGCATCTCAATCTACATCCAGAAGGGACACACATCAAGGCTGGTACAGCATTTCAATCTACATCCAGAAGGGACTCACATCAAGGCTGGTACAGCATCTCAATCTACATCCAGAAGGGACACACATCAAGGCTGGTACAGCATTTCAATCTACATCCAGAAGGGACACACATCAAGGGTGGTACAGCATTTCAATCTATATCCAGAAGGGACTCACATCATGGCTGGTACAGCATCTCAATCTACATCCAGAAGGGACTCACATCAAGGCTGGTACAGCATTTCAATCTATATCCAGAAGGGACTCACATCAAGGCTGGTACAGCATTTCAATCTACATCCAGAAGGGACACACATCAAGGCTGGTACAGCATCTCAATCTACATCCAGAAGGGACTCACATCAAGGCTGGTACAGCATCTCAATCTACATCCAGAAGGGACACACATCAAGGCTGGTACAGCATTTCAATCTACATCCAGAAGGGACACACATCAAGGCTGGTACAGCATCTCAATCTACATCCAGAAGGGACACACATCAAGGCTGGTACAGCATTTCAATCTATATCCAGAAGGGACACACATCAAGGCTGGTACAGCATCTCAATCTACATCCAGAAGGGACACACATCAAGGCTGGTACAGCATCTCAATCTACATCCAGAAGGGACTCACATCAAGGCTGGTACAGCTTCTCAATCTACATCCAGAAGGGACTCACATCAAGGCTGGTACAGCATCTCAATCTACATCCAGAAGGGACTCACATCAAGGCTGGTACAGCATCTCAATCTACATCCAGAAGGGACACACATCAAGGCTGATACAGCATCTGAATCTACATCCCGAAGGGACTCACATCAAGGCTGGTACAGCATCTCAATCTACATCCAGAAGAGACTCACATCAAGGCTGGTACAGAAGCATGGTGCACTACAGCTTCTTCATGTCCAACTAATCATCAGAAATCTATCGTATATTAGCCTCTATGACACAAGAAAGCCACAATGCCTATATGCCAGAATATAAATCACTCAGCATTAAACCCAATACCATTTTCCTAGGTGATCTAAGCTAGCCAACTGTAGAGTGGGAAACCTACACCATCACTAATGTACAAGCACAGAGATTCCTGCACTATTCCTGGACTTTGTCAATACAAATGCCCTTAAATAATTAGTCCGCTTACCCACAAGGGGAACAATATCATGGATCTTGTCCTTACTAATATGGGAGCATCTTGCACCATCCCTTGCAAATCTTCATCATTTAAGTCTGAACACAAAGCAGTCTCCTTTGAAATAAAAGTGAAACCAGAGATCCCTCCTACACAAGGCTCCTTTAGAAATTTCTTTTAGACAAACTAGCTTCTCATAAGTGATGCATTGACAAGCTTGAACTCCCCACCAAACCCAGTTAGCTCCACTGAATATGTAGAAACATATACCACCACACTATTGAAGCATATAAGCAGCTGCATCGATGCAGTTGTACCCCACAGGAACAAGTACCAAGCAAACCCCAGAAACAAGCCCACATGATGGTCTAATGATATAAAAGAGCTTTATAATAAAAGGAAATCATTTTTAACACCTTTATTAAATTATCACTTAAGACACACGCAAACATATATTTTTGAAAAACAAAACAAAATATGTTAACATGTTCACAGTTACAAACATTACACATCGCATATATTCTTTTATATAATTATCATCAATCCAACATTACATTACTTGATCAGTTCCTGCCTTCCCTTAAACCTCACATCTCTTCCAAAACATGATTCTGATGTATTGTTCCCACAATTTAATTTTTTTTCTTTTCTAATTTGCTCCTACTCTTTTCTAAACACTCAACTTCAGTTCTTTTATTACTGTTACAATATTAAATTAAACGTAAAAGGCTTTACTATGTCTAGGAAATCCAGATCCCGTATCCCAGGTCAAAAAACTAAATTCCTTAGTTACACCGATTTTCTGTATGTCAGAAATCTGTATGTCAATATTTCTGACAAAGTACTCTATGGGGAATTTTTAAAGTTTTCCCAACTCATTACACTCTCAACACATATGTTCTCATTTACCACTTTCTTCCCTACCACACCACCAACATTTGCCATCTACCTATGGAAAAATTCTTTAGCGTCTGCTTTGAATATAAAAATACCGATGTTTTTGGGAGCCATACATATGTCCTCCCATTATTTTCTTGTGACTTGCTTATCCAGTCTCTCTTTGTAATCCTTTCTATCCTCCTCTGATTGATTCTTATATTGCAGTATTTTATATGCCCTATTAATTACCTTTTTTTAACAGCAGCTTCTGTTCTAGAATGAATTAAAAACTATATGAAAGCAAGTCTTTCACTCAGGATTCCCTTATCCTTTTTCTTTGCATAATGTCAGATATCAGTCCTTGATATGAATGACAGTCTCTAGCCTGCAGTTCAAATGCTTCTTGGCCTCTTTCCATTCTATACTTTTCTCTCTCTAGTAATTTGCTCCCAATACCTTGATTTCTTTATCAAATTTCTTCAGTAAATTCCAGTCTCCTCTTGCCTATTCTCTGCACCCCTAATTGCAGTCATCCATATCGACAGAATCTCCTTTCTCCATTCTTGTGTTGGCTTAGTTGTTATTATACTTTCTGCTACTTTATAAATACAATATTCTGCATGACTGTTGTTATTCTGTTTAGGGATCTGCATACAAAATCCCATTTTCTCCACATGTCTTGAATTCCCGCCTGCTTCATCATCATCCCTTTCCGCTTTGAATTATACCCTTCTGCTTGTGTTGTGTATATGAGCCTTAACTATGTAGCTCTAAAGTATCTCTTCAAGGCAGGTAATCCTAAAACACCTTGTTCTGTAGGGAGGATCTGCTTATCCCACTTGACCCTTGCCCTCTTCCCCTCCCAGATAAAAGCCCTTTAAAATCTTTATTAATCATTGTCCGCAGCTTCTCCTCTGGGTGATAAAATATGCCTATCCTGTATATAAAACTAAAGCTATCCTTATCCATAAACAAAACCTTTGAGTTTCTCAATGTTTGTATTACCTTTTATTTAGTCTTTTCGCATATACCCTTAGATGCCATAACAGAACCTTTTTTAACCTATACATCTAAATAATTCATTTTATTACTTCTCCATAAATATGAGTATTGCTGAACCAATTCATGTGTGGGTACATAGTTTTCAGCTTTAGGCTTTGTTTTGCCTTCATTACTTTCATATCCTGAAAAGACCTGAAACTGGATCAGAATGTTGCACAACACTGAAATGTCCCTTTCTGGTTTTATTAGGTACACAATAATACTGTCTGCAAATAAACCCAATGTTTGTTGATTATCATACCAATATATACCCCTCAACCTCTTAGAGCAAGAAATCTGGACAAAGCCCTAAATAATGAGGGGATAAAGACCCAAAAACAAGGACATTTTTTAAATATTGATCTTATAAACTTATAAAGTTGATAAAATAACAGGTTTTGCATTAGTATGAATTTTCTGAAGGGTATGACGTCTGAAATTCAAATGTCTGCCATTATTTTCTGATGTCAGTCTTTAATGATTTGCCAGTGATTCACCAAAAAAAAATTATGAAAAACGGACAAACAATATGAGGCAAAATCTGGACATTCTGCAAAAATCTGGACAGTTGAGAGTTATGTACCAATTATATCCTTGAATTTCTAAGTCTCTTATTTTCTTTGCCAGTGGCTCTAAATATAATGCAAATAAAGGGGGAAAGAGGACACCCCTTCCTGGTTTCTCTGATGAGACATAACTTATCAGATTGTGATTATATCTCATCTCTTCCAATCTTTACTGTTAATTGTTGAGCCTCGTCCACCTCTAAAAGCATACCTAAGTCTTTGATATATATTTTCCCATTTCCATTTTAATTATCGCCTCTGAGGCCTTATGTATCCTCCTAATTAACTATAGTATTGTATCAGGGAATGCAAATGTTTCCTTTGCCCTACTCATAAAGTCCCAGCTTACTCTGTTGAATGCTTTTTCCTGCATCAAAACCCACCAACAGCAGTGGTATTTTCTTATATTCTGCTTCCCTCTGGATCATCATTTGTTCTATTAATGTTGTCAAATATTTGCCTCCCCTCCAGAAAACCACACTGATCTATATCTTTTTTTTAAACGAGAAACATGAAATTATTACTTATGACAAAGGCAATCATACATTTATATAAATGAAACAATGGCACAATCTTAGCTGCAAGCATTTTACATCAAAAACCATACTGACATAATTGTAGCTACAAATATTATACATCACTTATAATCCACCCAATCGTTGTCATTTAAACATTCAAATCCTGCCTTCTTTAAACATCATTCCTCCCCTATATATATTGTTCCCACAATTCCCATTTTTCCCATGTAATTTGCTCCTACCCTTTTCTAATGATACCAATTCCAGTTGTTTTATCTCTGTTAATATATTCACTGGTACTAGTACAGTTGGTTTAGACTTTGATTTCCATTTTCTAGAAATTGTTTCCTTGGCAGCCACCATAATTAGACTCGGCAAGTCTTTATTATGTCTAGGCAATTCTGATTCTGCATCATAGCTCAAAATATAATTTCCTTAGTTATACCAATTTGCTTACCCTTTATCTCTGACAGAATAGTCTGCAGGGAATCCTTGAAGACTGCCAACTCATTACATTCCCAGAAAAATATGTTTCAATTACCTATTTCTTCCCCATCACACCTCCAGCATTTGCTGTCTACCTGAGGAAAAATCCTCTGGAGTATACTTGGGATATAAAAATATCTGTGTAAACATTTCCTAACAAAAATCCTAAATCTTCTAGATTTTGTTACATATTTGGGAGACATACATATATCCCCTCCATTGTTTCATTGTGAATTGCTTATCCAATCTCTCTTCCCAGTCCTTTCTAACCTGCTCTGATTGATTCTTATAGTTATCATGCAATATTTTATATGTTATACTAATTATTCCTTTTTAACAGCAGTTTCTGTTCTAGATTCTACTAAAAACTCTACCAGTGCTGGTCTTTTGTTTAGGACCCTCCTATTCTTTCTCTTTGCCTGTACTATATCATCAGTCCTTATTAAGGAAGGGAATCTGTAACCTGCAGTTCAAATACATTCTTGGCAACTTCGCATTCTATTACCTTTCCTTCTCTAGTTATTTGCTCCCAACACCTTGGTTCCTTTGCCATTTTTTTCCAATAAATTCCAGCCCTCTCGTGCCTATTGCTGTATCCCTAATTGCAGTCAGCCCTATCAGCAGAATCTTCTTTCTCCATTTCAGTGTCTGCTTAGTTCTTAGAATAATTTCTGCTACTTTATAAATATAATATTCTATATGATTATTGTTATTCTCCTTAAAGGTCTGCATCCAAAATCCCAATCTATCCTTGTTTCCTGAACTCCCCCCCCCCCATTTCATAATTATCCCTTTCCAATTTGAATTACAAGTTTCTGCTTGTGCTATGTATAGGAGCCTTAAGTGTGTAACTCTGAAACACCTCTTCAAATCGGGTAATACCAATCCACTTTGTTCTATTGGAAGAATCAGCATATGCCACTTGACTGTTGCCATCTTCCCCTTCCAGATAAAACCCTTGAGTGGTTTATTAAAATGTTTTTTCTTCATTCAGTAGCTTACTTCCAAATGTCACAACAAGCAATAATTACACCTTAAATGTTCTGTGTTTTCATTAATATTGTTCAAATAATTCTGTATATTTGTTGTCCGGTAACTGCAGTTACAAAAAAAAAAAAAAAACTGACAACTTATGTTTGCATGTAAGTGGTAATGTTTAACAAAAAGCCTTTCTTAGGAAGATAGAAATGTCATCAGCACATTTGAATAGAATGAGAAATAAGGTAAAAATAAGGGAAACTGGAGATTTACACTGCTGTTTCAGTACAAGCAAATTTTACACACAATTAAAATAATTGCACATGTGTACCATAGCCACCAGATCATGAAAAAAATTGTGCAGCTGGAGAAAAATTAATTTTTATTCCCTTTTCTGAATGATGCAGTTTAACTGTTTGTAGATGTTTTTGTTATGTGGAATAAGATGTAATAATTTAAATTTTAATACCATTTTTACAGAAGTTTTAAACTTTTCCATTAAAAAGGCTTACTTTTTGATCAGTTTGAGAAAAAAAATTATGTAGTGCATGGAGCTCCATGATTACAATCCAAAATCAGTGAAAAGACATGCTTTTTAAGCACCTTTTTGATAACAGAAAGATGATTAACAGTTGTTAGGCACCCCTCAATGCTGCTGAGTACAAGACTGGCTTTCTGGTGCTGTGTTTTGGTGGCTATGACAGCAGTTAGTGTTGTACAGCTTTTTAAACCGTAAAGCACTTACCACCATTACAGTTCTTTTCTTTTCTTTACTTTTTCCAACTATTGTTATACATAGGAGCAGGTAAAGCTCCATGCACTGCAAAGAATTGTGATTCAGGCTTTCCTGTCATAACCTGGAAAGTTATGTGCGTTCAATACGAATATCAAGATTCACCTCTGGAGATTTGCTGACAAGGTTAATTTCTTGACATCCATGTTAAGAACACCTAATACCCTGGTTATGATCAGAGACCTCTATATATTCGTAATTAAAATATTTTTTCTATGCGCCTCACTGATATGGGAGCACAGTAAATCAATAGATAGTGCTTCTGCCTTTTTTGATTCGGAGCCTTTTGTATCACTCAGCCTTCTGATCACTGCCTGTGGGAAGTTTGCATACCGTCCACTTTTCTACATTGGTTTCTCTATGTACTCCATTTTTCACAAAACATCCAAAGATATTTTAGTTGACTGCCTAGTCTCAATTGTGCATGTATACGACATTTGCCATGCTGTCACATGTTGTATCACTCTGGGAAATGGTCTGAAAGGACCATTAATTTCATTTGGATTCATATTGACTGAAGGTAATTTCAGCGAACATAAAAAAAGTTAGAAAATGTTAGCTGAAACTACCTTCAGCAAACATCCAAAGAAACCTTTTTTAAAGGGTGGCAAACCTCCCTACATATGGAGAGCACCCCCATATACCTGAAATTATATATACTAACTCCGAGGTCACTCAATAGTGGAGAAAGAGACATACTTTTCACATTCACCAAAACTACCTTCAGATACCAGACATTCTCCCATTCATTTACCCAATTAATGAAAGAATAAATAAGATACAAGTAATGGACAAGAAAGATTAATTTAAGATTTGGAATAAAACAGAAACTAAGACAAAAATAAAGCAATAGGTGTTTGTTGTGGGAGAGATACTATGTTAAAGACACAAAAAAAGATGTTAAATTAAAATACATATCAAACCTGTCATTTCATTAGCCCTTTATGACAACCTTATTTTATGATATAGATATGTTTATAAATGCAGCCTTTGTCTTCTGCTGTTCAGCTATTTCAAGATGCCACATGCCAGCATCCACAGTCTTTCAGAACTAAGCGTCCTGCAAATCTCATGTTGAGGCTAGAATGTTTAAGTGAAGCAGTTTGTTTACTGAGCTAATAAATAAATATATCTCTGTTCTTACTAATCTGTTCAGAATCACACGAGGATATAAAATTGTGTTACCAAATGGATGACATCAACTATCTGTTCACAACTATGTTGATGAGCTGTGAATAAGCGTCATCCTGTAGTCAAGGGTTTGATTCTTTAAGCCATATTTTGCTTAGTCTGTGACTCTGAACAAGTCATTTAACCTGACAATGCTTTGGGGCTGAGTTTGAAACATCCCTCTAGCTCAGTGGTCTATACCAGTTCAAAAATACAGACAAATAAATGTTATATAACACAGTTAACCAGGTGCAGAAACAAACTCAAGTCACTAAAAGGGACATATTGGGTAGAAAGCTCTGTGCCGTCCAAGAAAAACATGCTCTAGGTGTTCAGACATGACCCCTACTGATACAGAGGAAGTGGTATGACCAATGCATACAGTGGTATGTGTAGGAAGCACACATGGCAAATACTGCATATCATTATATACTACATCTTATAGTCTAATTTATTGTACAACTGCCTTGTATGAAGACATCCACAAGGTGATGAACTACCTCTCTGCTGCAGTGTTTTTCTCAACACTTAATCCACATATCTATTAAAGATACCCTTCTTGTGGAGTCTGTAGAACTAGTCACAAAAGAAAGATGTCTATTATTAATTGGCCATGGGACACTGGGGATCTCACTATGGCTAGCAGGATGACTGTAAGCTTATAGGTCTCAGGGGTCAAAAGAAATGTAATAGGTACTATAAAAATTGTATATATTAACATTATGGTTTCTGGTATTTATCCAGTCACCATCTGTTGAAAATAGTAAGACCATAAGCAATTTAAGAAGTTAAAATCTTTTTTTTGTTTCAAGCATTTGCACTAATTATCTGGATGGTTGAATGACTACAATCCTGTCTAAATGGAGCACATAAAATCCTTGAACTGATATAGAACTATTTATCAAAGCACATCAATCAAGTGCATTTTAATTTGACAACAACTTTATTAAAAATTATATACAATAAACACTGATTTTTTTTTTTTTAGGATGGGTTGAAGTTCCCCACACCCATGCAAGGAATGGTGTACCCCTGTAACTATTATAATTGACAGTAGGGTCAATGCAAAATAGGGGTAATGATAAATCCCCCTTGCACTATTTTTTTGTTAGAATAAGCATTCTCAGATAAATAGCCAGACATGCTAATGTTGACACAGATGACTATTACAGTTAGAGAAGTACATTTCATATAATTACAATGCATTTTGTTATTTCAGCAGTGAGATTTTCCATTTCTTACCATGGGGATAAGCAGTCACAGACAAATTCAATGTAGTTATTTGATAGTGTAATAGCAAAACTATCACATGCTGTATCTGTCAGCTATGACAACTCATTCAACTTACAGCAAAAAAGTCTAGGTGTGGAATCCCCAGTTACATATTAAGTTCATAGATTGGTACTAGGCTATCGGCCCTAGGGCCTATACAAGTCTAGCCATAACAATTCCCTGGCTATTTCTTCCCACAGTATTTACTTCCCTGGACCCCTGTCTAGCAGGGTGACTGAAGTGATACCCAGGGAGAATGTCCTATCTCCCATCCAATCATCAAGGTTCCTTTTGAAGAGGGCCAAAGAGGCGGTCTGCTTGACATGTATGGGCAGTCTATTCCAGAGTCTGGGGAGTCTCTGGGTCAGGAATCTATCCCCCCAGCATGTTTTGTTCATTGTGATGACAAGGTTTAGATCCCTGGAGCATGTGTCTCTGAGGGATTGGGATTTCTTTAAGTGTAGCATGTCCAACAGCTCTGGGTTTGACATGGCCTTGTATGTTAAGAAGAGATCGCCTCTGAGTAGATGATATGCGACAGAGTATAGGTGGAGTTTTTTTAGATGGTCAGCATAGGGCATCTGCTTTAGGCCTGTGATTCTTTTAGTGAGGAATTTCTGCGGCCATTCCAGTTGTTGCAGATTTCTTGAGAGGTACATACCGAATGGGGCATTGTATTCTATAATGGGTCTAATGAGGGATGAGTACAGTAGGACAATGACCTCCTTTTTTCTGGATGAAAAGCCCTTAGAGATGAGGTGTGTCACATAGAAGGATTTCCTGACTATTGTGGCAATGTGGTTATCGAAGGTGAGACCACTGTCCACCTGTGTCCCTAAGTCTCTTATCACACTTTTGCTGTTTAGTGTACTGCCACCTATGTGGTAATTCACAGGTACATGTTTTTTTCCCAAAGTGGATAACTATACATTTCTTGGCATTGAGCTTGAGCCCATGGCTCTGGCACCAAGCATCTGCTTCTGTAAGGCCCTTTTGTAGAATATCCACATCATTTGGGGATTCAATAATGGCTCCCACTTTGCAGTCATCTGCGAACTTTGTTAGGCAGAGTCCCTTAGTGTTGGCCTGTACTTCAGAGAAGTAGATGGCAAACAAGAGCGGTCCCAAGACTGAACCCTGAGGTACTCCATTTGTCACTTGTCTGGAGCTGGATTTTGAGTTGGCTACTTTTACAGTGTGGGTTCTGTCAGTAAGCCAGCTGGCAACCCATCGAGTGACATAGGGATTAATGCCCGGCTTAGTAAGTTTATCTATGATTCCAGTGTAGGGGATGGTGTTGAAGGCCTTGGTGAGGTCCAGATAGGCTGTGTGAACCACCTTACCCTTGTCCACGGTGCTGGAGACTAATTAGAAGAAGTCAATCAGGTTCAGGAGACAAGATTGGCCCTTCACGAACCCAAACTGATAATAATATCTGTTAATAATCTGGACAAACACAGTTGAACGTATCTCTATCTCTGGCTAACTCTCAAAGAGAAACATTGTCGAAGCAGCATCACAGACATGAATAACACCTTTTCTTTCTTTACTTTTACAAGAACTCACTTTTGTTAACTTTTCTTTCACTAAGAAAGTATTATTACAAATGTGAGAGAAAATCTTTTGAACACTCCCAAAAAATATAAATAAATAAATAACACATGTCAATTAAAGTACAACACAAATTTCTATATTAAAGCCAAAATGTTAACTCACATGTGACAACTAGTCATGCCTGCTGCAAAACTATGGAAGTATTTTGTTTATTTTGTCACTAACATCACTGCGGTTTAAATCAAATTCTATTGTCAGTCATGTTCAGCTGTCGCAAACATGAATGCACTTCTTGTCTATGCACTCACAGGTAAGTGCTAGGCAATCAGTTTCTAGACTATTACAGGCCTAGACAATAACCTGAGGTCAGAATCAAATGCTACACTTTGGTCTGTGAGGTGAAGATTAGCCATCATGCCAAACCCTCTGAGTGTTCTTAGTGTGGAATTTCTTTGCTAGGTTTAAAACCAACAAACTTCATGCTTTGATTTGAGAACATCAATGTAAAACTCTTTGTCTTGGGTTATCAATTTTACAGGGCAAAGTTACCTCCATATCTCCTGCACCTCATTCAAGAAGGCTTTTCCTCTGTGGTAACAACTTTGTTTAGCTAATATTGATAAACAACTGTTTTAGCTCTTAAATATTAAAAAAAAATGTTAATTCATTTGTTACCCCCATTGCCATTACAGGCTACCAACATCCAGCAAACATCTGAAAATTAAATATCTCTTTACTTTGTGTAGAAATTTGACTCAGTCTGCATGATATCTGTGGGTTACTAGTCCAGACAGCATATTAAAAAAAAAAAAACTTCTGATTAGATTTGGGACATTTAAACTCTTTGCAGAGGGTTCAACCCTGTCCCTTTTTAACAGCACCATCATAAGCAACAGTGTCCTGCAAAAACTTGAAAACTGGCAAATGCTGTGATGTCTCAGGAGAATAATATATATATATATATATATATATATATATATATATTCTAACTTTCCTTTCATAAAAAAACAGAAATATTTTAAATTTTACAGAAATTACTTGGTTATATTAATTAAGTGAAAATTTTCTCCGCATTGGTTGAGGGCGTGGTTTGTCCTACAAGATGTCATGTTTGAGTAAGAAATATCCAGTTTTGTGCATCAAGACTGGAGATACATAGACATAATTGAGGATGCTAACTAAGGAAATTAATCAACTTTGTACTATAGCAACACACTGTGGGAGAGGGCAAACCTGAAGTTATTATATTTAAGTATGGGGTTGACTACTCCCTCACATGGGGTGCAAGCCAGTCAGCTCCCTGTGAAAACACTGTTATATTTTTCCTGTTTTTCTATGTTTGTGCATTTTCTGCATTATTGATTTGAAGTTACTGGCTTCTTTCTTGTTAAAGTCAATTAACTGGCATAAGTTCCACAACAAAATGAATAAACAGTGGAGAAGCACAGTGATTGGTCAGCAGTGTTATAGTAAACATAGGACGGTTTACGAAAGTAGATTTGTGATCATGGAGGGGGCGGGGGTTATCTCAAATAACAGTCTGGTGAAGTTGAAGGGGTGGGATGATGTGTCATCAAGAGTTTAATTCACAAAAGTGCACCCCATTTATTTAGTCAATTACTTATTAACTTGGTAAGTGAGCTATCTAAAGATCTATTTTCATTTGGGTGCTGCGGTAGCATTGTCGCCTCACAGTATGACGTTGCCCGGTTCGAGTCTCAGCTATAGAGCGTCTTCTGCGTGGAGACATGCGTGAATGGGCGTACCTTCGTTGAAGGTTGTGCGTCAGGGCTGGCAACTCGGCACGTCAAAATCTACTGACAATAATTAGCAGACCGGAGTTCCGCTGTGGCGACTATAACTGGGAAAATATCTCCAAGGCACACAACAACACCAGAAAGTCAACGTATCAAACGGATACTCTCCGTCACTGCCAAAACAGAAATGCTTGCTGGCACAAACTCGAATAAGGCACACAAGTAATCCAACGTAATTTAATCACCCACGAAGAAGAGCAACAATGTTTCTTACAAACACTTGTGACAGTTTTTAATCCAACGTAATTTAATCACCCACAAAGAAGAGCAACAATGTTTCTTACAAACACTTGTGACAGTTAAGCGCTTTCATCCGCAAAAATGCAGACGTCTTCAGAACTACTGAAAACGTAACAAAACAGTTCTTTTAAAAACTTTTTGGCGCCAATATTCATACAAACATTTAAAGTGACAGTGCTCACATACTAACAAGTAAATGATACTATAATGCCTATATATTTACGAACTATTATATACATATACTTTAATACATAACTAAGTTATCAATATAAATATAATATTAATATAATAATAAAATGTTTTTAAAAATAAGATTTATATTAAAAATTATTACTAAAAAATGATGTAAATACAAATGAATGAATTGATATGAATGTTCCATAAATAGATATTACTAATATTTTTATCTAATAAATATAATACTGTGATAAAATATAACTCATTAATTAAAAAACTCAGAGTGTAAAAAGGAAAGGCTTTATAGAAATAAAATCATTAATACCCGGTGCATTTGTAGCGTCAGTCAGCACTTGCCAGGTACTTTCCTTTTTACTTAAAAGTGCTTTGAAATTACCTCCCCTATTGGAAGGTAAAACCTGGTCTATAATGGCAAAACTGAAACTATGCTCACTACCTTTTTTTCTCAATATGTTTATATAAGGCATTCTTATTGTCATGTGTCCTTATTCTATACAAGTGGTCATAGATTCTTTTTCTAAGTTGTCTTTCAGTTTTTCCGATATAGTACGCAGGACATATGGAACAAACTGCTAAATAAATTACATTCTTTGTGTTACAATTACCTCTTTTAAATCTTATATAAGTCCTATTTACATTTCCTAATCTAATTCCCTCACTCTCATTTATACAAAAACATTGTTTACACGAACCACATTTTTTAGTGGCCTTCAAACTCTTGTTTTTTCCGCTATCTTGTTGTCCTTTTTGTACTAAATTCTTAATATTGAACCCCATCTTAAAAACAAACCTTGGTATCTCTCCCAGAATTTGTTTCATTTCTTCGTCTAAGACTAATTTTTTCAGTATTTGCAAATCATTTCCTTAATTTCATTTACATATGGGGAATATGTCAATGTACAAATCCTATTACAAGGGACATTTTCCTTATTTTTATTAATGTTATTTATGTCTTGTCCTATTCCCAATATAGGGACATATTTTTCCCCATTCCCTAATAACATAAGCAGATACATCTTCCAATAAACCTTTTGAATAACTTCTATTTAAAAACATAGAAATCATAAAATCTATTTCATTTTTCATAACTTCAAAACTTGAACACATCCTAGCAGCTCTTATACATTGACCTTTAAAAATATTTTTCAGCATATATTTTGGATGTTGACTACTATATTCCATGTACCCATTTGAGAATGTTTTTTTCCTAAATATTTCTGATTGAAAACAATGAACTGTATGCTTGATATAGGTATCTAAGTATGAAATCCCTTCCTGACTCACATCATATGTAAATTTTAAGAAATTACTAGTGGTATTTAATTAATTTATGAATTCTTCTATCATTTCATGCGGCCCATTCCATAAAACAAACATATCGTCTAGGAACCTCATATAATACGTAATAAATTCATAATATTTACCAAATTTACCTCATTTAGTGGGACAGAAGTCAGATAGAACAGATATTTTAGACAAGGAGTAATTATAGAGTAAAATTCTAGAACCATTGCTGTTTTTCCTGTTTGGTCATTTACACTTGTACCATAATTTAAATTCAGATCAATGTCCTCCAATAGGATATGCTGTAGTACAGTTGTAATACTAGGTAGAATCAAGGAGTATGAGGCTTGGAAACGTGGTTGTCACATGACTGTCAATCTCTTGGTATAAAATGGCTGCTTCTTAGCCTAGCTAGATATTAGGTTGTATGGTAAATGACAGATGGCTACAGTGATGAACTTCCCCTCACAATACATAGTGCATAGATATGATCCAAGCTAGAAATGTATGCATGACAGTGGAGGCCTGACATAGAACGTGCCCTTTCTTCTATACCAGTTAATGTTTTCTGAGGCAAAAGCTCATATATACATTAGAAAACAACTAGGAAAATGATTTGCTTTTGAAATACCTGTATTCCTGGTGTATTGATACATGCCTTGGAGAATAGTGGAGGACCATTAGTTGACAGAAACCCATTAGTTAAGTCCAGTTTCTAAATTTGTGACAATGGGCTGTCTACAGCTGTACACTGCTGCACAATATGTAAGGAATGTTTCTTTTCTCTCATTATGTTTATGAAGTACTGCAGCAATCTAAGAAAAAGAAAGAAAGAAAGAAAGAAAGAAAGAAAGAAAGAAAGAAAGAAAGAACTATTTCTTAAAATGAAGGCATAATTTTTCATTATGCATTTTATTAACCTGACCCATTCCAACTTCCAACATATAATTGTCCAATTGTATTACTCTGATACATTCTGTGGCTGTGACAAGAAATCACAGCTGCTTTTGATAATAGTGTTCATTGAAGCAGTGTTCTTTCATGTCTTTGAAAGATAAAAAAATAATTATTCAAAATGCAAATAAGAGTTTTGAATTAAATTAAAACATACAGTTTTTACAGTATACAAAGCAAAATGAATAGCTTCATAAAAAAAGAATATGTTAAATTATGAGCTGCTACATGCCTGCTGTTTTTGCTAATGTGGTTTTCATTTCAAAATATCAATTGCATATAGTGTCAAAAGTTATTTGTGATTATCTGCGACCGAAAACAGAGTAGATTCAAGTCCACTAAAATTAGAGCAAAGGGACCATTGTAATAATTTTGACCCAATACTGTTTAACTGTGTTCCTGCTAATAGTGAAGGAAAAGAGTTCCCTCTGCTCCCCATTGCATCATACACATACTCAATAACATCAAAAAGACGCACCAGAAACTAGGTACCCTATACCAGACATAGCTATTACCTAAATAACAATGCCAAAAGAACACTAGCCTCTGCCTTCCTACTTCCATCCCTCCTATATGGTGCCGCCATCCTCACTAATATACACTTCACTAAAACCAAACTTGATATATGCTATAAAAAAATTGGTAGATTTGTAACAAATGCTAGATCCTCATCACATCACTGTTCCTCACTGCAACAACTAAACTGGCTTGAACTTCCACTCTATCTCAACTACCTCCACTTAATTACTGCACATAAAATAATATATAAACCAACAGCTTGTCCAGCTCTCTCCTCTATATTAATTCTGTACCATCCAAACAGACACCTTAGATCTGAAAACAAAATTCTACTTAAAGTCAATAAACCTCAACTTCCAGCTGGCCAAATGCTTTACTCCTTCACTACCTCCAAACTTTGGAATAACCTCCCAACCTCAATAACCTCCATCTCATACTCTGCTCTCTTTAAAAATCCCTCAGACAACACCTCTCTACCTGCTGGTTATGCCCAGGCCAAAAATAACTATTCTTCTCTTCGCACTACTCCCACTCACTGGGGCTACAGGTATGCACTCTTAGCAGGTCTGCAGCCATACCTATGACTGTTACTACACTGCCTACACAGATTTAAATGCATGTAAATAATTGTATATGATGTTAGTGTTTTTTCTGCCTGCCAACCATTAATGTCTATGGCATTTATATGACCAAAAGTACATGTTACTATCATCAATGGACTACCATAAAACTGCAATGGAATTGCTAAAAAACTGTAAATAGTGCTACATTTATTTATTATGTGGAGCTTTTCTCCTCGGGCCTCCACTGAAAATGGGCTCACCTAGGTCCAGTGGACTTTCCTGGTAAACAAATGCAATAAATAAATAAATAAGGTATACTGTCTTTTAATCAACTAGGGAACCTCACATGTATTTTCCTTTTAAATTATATGGCTATGACTGAGGTTGTCATAGCTTATGATAAATATAGTTTTAATTTAAGTATTCTTTCTAAATGAATTCAAAATGAACAGCTTCATAAAAAAAGAATATGTTAAATTATGAACTGCTTCATGTCTGCAGTTTTTGCTAAGGTGGTTTCCATTTCAAAATATCAATTGCATATAGTGTCAGAAGTTATTTGTGATTATCTGAGACCGAACACAGAGTAGATTCAAGTCCACTACAATTAGAGCAAAGAGACCATTGTAATAATTTTGATCCCAATACTGTTTAACTGTGTTCCTGCTAATAGTGAAGGAAAAGAGTTCCCTCTGCTCCCCATTGCATCATAAGGTATTCTGTCTCTTAATTGACTAGGGAACCTCACAGTTATTTTCCTTTTAAATTATATGGCTATGACTGAGGTTGTCATAGCTTATTATAAATACCATTTTAAATTAAGTATTCTATTACTTCTATCTTCTCAAGGAAAATGCATGACATGGCTACACCCACTGTCTCAGGTACCCTTCTACAGGCTGACTCCAGGAAGACATTTTGCTGGTAAAAACCCTTGTCCACTTAGTCTCACTTCATTCACTTTCCTTTTTCTCTCACATTTACCTTTGTCCCCAGATCACATATTTTTACATTTAATCACTCAAATTGCTCACATTTTGTAGTAATCAATTAAAAAGATCACATCCTAGGATTCAACTAATAAAAGTCTTTTTTTAACAAAGCAATTATAATAAAATAAATCACATTGTCTACATCTACTACAATTGTAACACAAGTTCTCCCTGCAAATCTGAAGTGAAAATTAGCACCAGCAGCTAGTTCCATGGCTTACTTATCCTTCACTTTCCTAGCTTCTATCATTAATACAACTAGCATACTCATACAAAGCAGCCCTTCTCCTTCGGATGTCTCCATTTTACCTCATTTGTTCTTTTCCTGGCAGCAAAGGATGACTCTGCTTATACTCTACAGGAACTTGTCTGTCTGTGAATCGTCATATGTTGGTGGTGGCATAGTAAGGAGTTACAGTAAAATGTTCCCTTCCATCTTCTGGACTGCAGTAGCAGTATAATCAGTCCTACTAAATCCACATATTTATTCAACCCTCCCTTTTTCTTACTACTCAGTCCTTTTACTAGTGCCACATGGTGACAGCAATATCAGCCTGTGTGTAAACTTTCTTAGTTCCTCAGACTTTGTTGGCAACAAAGTTTGCTTTTCACTATAATTCTTTCTTTAACTGGTATTTGGTTGCAGGTCTTTAAACTAACTTCCTTAGTCTTTAGTAGTAGCATGGAATTTCTTTATAACCCACTTTGTTATTGGTGTTTGGAGGCAACAAAAAAATGCCTTCCTCTAAATGTAACTTACAATACTAATCCCCTCACTCTATACCCCCCTCTAAAGTCACTCTTTTCCTACTTTTCGCTTTTCTACTGGTAGCAGCAGAAATATTTCTCAAACCACTCTTCCTTATTCCATCACTATAGTCCCCTCTGAACCCCCTTTTCTTGATAAGCCACTGGCAGCCATAGAATTACCCTTCAAACTACTCTTCCTTTGCATCAGATACTTTCCTAACTTTCCTTCTGCACTTCTTTATTGCTTCTCTACGCCAATTAGTTACTCATCTAATCCCTACTTACCTTATTCTCTCCATCCAAATTAATCCCAGCTCAAAGATGCCACAGTCTTCCCACTAAAAAGCAACTATATCACAAACATTCTTTCAGCTTACAAAATCCAAACGCCATACCCAAGTATTATTTCATCTTAGCACTGCCACACCAACATACCAATATAGTCACAGATTGCTTACAGTTTCAAAGTCATCATTACCTCAGTGCTACTATTTGCTCGTCTGTTCTCACTGGAGAAATTTTGTATAAAAATAGCCACAGCAAACTTGCTTACTCATTCCAGTCTGCACAATTTTTACCCACAGTCACGTGATAAAACTGGATAATAGGGGAAGGCCTTCAAAATACAACCCTTAACTTTTATAAAGATTACCTTTACACCAGAATCAAAGTAACAATCTGATGTTGTTAATCTTCATTCATTCCTTACTGATCGGTGTTGGTTCCATCCTTGGAATTGAGTTGGCCTGATAACAAGCTCATGCCAGCCAAAAAACTCTCAAGCTAAGCTTTACCCATAGTGCCCCTCTCTCTGTTACCTCAGATTTCATTTGCCAAATAGATATCAAGACGTGTCAAGCCAGCTCTCAGTTAAGTATTTTTAAAAAGTTATTATTCTAAAACTTTTTCTACAGTTTCTCTTTTTTACTTTGATAATCTCCTTCTTCTATTTGTTGCTAAACCTTTACCCCATATTAAGTGCTTTTCTCCTGCTTTCCTTACCAGATTGGTAATCTCTAGTACTATCGCTGGTACAGGCCTTCTCTCTCTCTACCTTCTTTCTCCTGACCTCTTGAGGTAATCTTAATACCATCATTGGTATCCCTTCCCTTTTTCTAAAAAAAAAAAAAAAAAAAAAAAAAAGTCTATCTGTTTTTTCTTATATAGAGTTTATAAGTTGTACTGTTTTTTTGTTTGTGACAGATATTCACTACCGGTTTACTATTAAAATGTCGAACGGCACTATGTTGACTGTACTATAGTCAAACACGGAAGTTCAAAAATAGTAATGTCGACGTCAAAAAAACAATCTAGGAATGGTTTTAACATGGGTCGAGGTAGGTGTTCAGCATTATTCAGAACTACAAACATCTCCCCTACCTTGACCCATGTTAAAACACAGTCCTAGATTGTTTTTTTGTTGTCGACATTACTATTTTCGAACTTCCGTGTTCGACTATAGTACAGTCGACGTAGTGCCGTTCGACATTTTAATAGTAAACCTTCACTACCAGATGTTCCTGCCATGTCTGAAAAGAAAGGGACAACAGGTTTCAAGCAATGCGACCATTGTAGTCACAAAATGTCTAATTCGGACACTCCTTCATCTTGTGTCTACTGCCTGGGTGTTCGACAATTCTCTATTCAACTGCCTTGCGAAATTTGTAAGGGATTCAATTCTTGTACCTTAAACAAGAGAAAGAACAAACTAATTTTAAAAGGCCTTCTAAGAACTCCTTTTTCAGAGGCTATTTCTGGGTTGGAGGGCTCACTCCCTCCTGAGAAACAGTGTAAGAAAAGAAGTCACACTGTCCTTTCCTCACCTCATTCTAGTGACAAGAAATCTACTGAACCAAAACCAAAAATACCTAAATTGGCACCAACGATTTCGGCTCCGAGGCCTCAACCACCCTATACAGTGCCAACCTCGGTTCTAAAACCATAATTATCTACTTCGGTGCCATCTTCAGTGACACTGCCTCTGGCACCAGACATGGTACTGATAATGCACACTGCACCAACCATGGCTTCAACAAGTGCTTCAGCCGCATCCTATTCGACACCAGCAATAGTGCATCCAGCACTGGTCATCTCCCCCCTCCCTATACATCTTACTAGTCATGAGACCATGGTGCTGATAGGAGAAATTGTACCTCAGACCTGATACTCCACTATGGCAGATCCTTTCTTTGGGCAGCAAAATAGCCCTTTTTTGGAATGGCCCGATTCTACATCAGGGAGATCTACTCAATCTTCTAGGAGCCTCTTAGAATTGGACGTGGTGCAACTTGCAGATCAGCTGCTGACAGCCAGAGGGATTTCAACACCTTCCAGGACTCCCATCCCAACTGGAGTTGGGAGTTTTTATCCACAGACTCCTACATATTTTTCTCCTTTGACCTCCTTGCGGGTATCAAAGCATCCAGCACTGACACCTATTCTGATTCCCACTTCTTCGGTTCCACTGGTGGACCTCACTGTGGTTCCAGAGCTAACCCTTTGGTCATTGGTTCACTTGGAGATGAGCCATCCTCGGGATTGTGATTGGGCTGCTGGCACTGTGACCCCTAGTACAGCACCAGTTTTTTCTATGACACCATCTACTATGGTTCTGGGAGTCTTGGCAGTACTAAGCCCTCTTGGAGCTTCTTCCTTGGGAGTGGGCTCATCAGAGTGGGGTGTGACCCTGGTTCTGACGTTGTCCTTCTTGACTTTTGGGCTCCCACACCTCTTCAGGCAGACCAGCTTTCCAAGTGATGGAGAGGGCCCTTGCCTCTGTAGGCAAACCATCAGCATTGGAATACCAGACATGTCCTCCCTCTGAACAGCAGCTGAATCAGACCACCACATTGGGACATCGAGCACAAGAGCCTCAAGATACCCTAATGCAGGGTACCCTCTCTTCAGAGTCCTCATCAGAAGCCCCTGCTGAAGAGATACCATGTAAGAGATCATGCAAGATGAAGCATGTGGACTCCCCCGAAGAGTCCCTCACCAAAGATATGGACTACAATGAAGGGGAGGAGTCCCTGTGGTTGCCCCCTGAGGATGTCTCCTTTGGAGACATACTGGAAATTTTAAAGCAGCAGGGAGACTGGAAGCCCACCAACCCCTCCTCTGAGGAGTCTGTATTCTTGCAGGCTTTTCATGCTTGACCCTCTACTTCTTGGGTGACCCAACCAGCAGACGAACTAGTCCAACTCATTGTGCAGCAAACATGGAAGAGTCCTGATACTATTGAACCAATCCCCTGGAGACCAGACAAAATTGTGTCCCCACCTGAAGAAAGTCCGCACTAGTTCAAAGGCCTACCAGTAGATGCTATGGTGGTGGCAGTGGCCACTAGGAAAGAGCTCTCTGAGGAGAGCCAGACTGTCCACCCCATAAACAGGGAGTCTCAGGTGATGGACAGGTTAGCGGAGGGAGTGCTTGCCTCATCAACCTTTGCCATTCAATCCTTGAATTACTTGGTATACTTTACTAGGCTTCAGAGAGACCTAATCTTGGAACTATCTGGAACTTTAGCAGGAGCAGTTTCTGATGAGGTACAGGACAAAGTTGCCTCAGAGCTTGCAACCCTGGAATCTATATCGAACTCATCCTCTCATGCTACTGTAGGGATGGCTAGAGCTGTGGGTTCAGGCGTTGTAATGAGACGTCACTCCTGGATGCACCTTTGTGACTTTGCAGACCCTTTTAAGTCTTCCTTTCTTAATGTTCCAGTGGAACCTTCTTCCCTTTTTGGCCCAAAATTGAAAGATAAGTTAGCCAGGTGTGAAAAGGATGGCAAGATCCTGTCCACCGTGGGTGTACATTTTTCCATCCCTCAACGATCCTACTCTAGGAATCAGAAGAGTGGAAAGATGTGGCACAAGAAATCCTAGGGTGTTTTCCGTGACACATGGTGAGTTTACTCCTTAGGGCAGGGAGGGGTAGCTCATTGGGAAGATGCACCTACAGAAGCAGGGGATAGCTCATTGGGAAGACATCCCTACAGAGGCAGAGAGGGTCCGCATAACCAGTGGTCCAGAGTTTCTTTCTCTGGACAGCCCTACCAGTGCTTATGAAGCGTGGTCCGATTGCTTTCCTCTGGAAGAAGTCAGGGGATGTTTCTCTCTGCACCACCCTGCATGGCAAACAATAACCACAGTTTCTTGGGTGCAGAATATAATAGCCAGAGGTTAGAAACCCTTCAATATTTGTCCAAAACCATTAAGGCACATTCCTGATGTTCCACCCAGTCAAAGGGAAGCAGCAGCTCAAGAAATTCGAAAGCAGTCTCAAAAAAGAGTCATCCAAGTAGTCCCACCAGACCAAATAGGATCCGGATTTTACTTAAGGTTCTTTTTAGTGCCAAAAAAGACAGGGGACTGGAGACCAGTCTTGGATCTCTGCATTCTGAACAAATTTGTCAACCAAACAAAATTCTGGATGTTTCCAGTTTAGTCTATCTTACCCTTCCTGGAGAAAGACGATTGGATGTGCTCAATAAATCTTCAGAATGCGTACTACCACATAAAAATGGACAAATGCTCCAGAAGATTTCTTCACTTCCAGGTGGGAGCCAATCATTACCAATTCCGGGCGCTGCCCTTTGGACTCTCTATATCCCCCAGAGTGTTACTAAATGCATGGCAGTGGTAACACCTCCCTTGAGACTGCAAGGATTCCGAGTGATTCTGTACTTAGACGATTGTCTTCTTACCATCCCCACCAAATGTCTATTGGTTACAGCCTTAAACTACATTCTAGAACTAGCAAAATACCTAGGAATCTATATAAACAGGGAGCAATGCAAGTTGACTCCTTCTCAAACCTTAGAATTTATAGGAGCAACTTTCGATACCCAATCTTGCCTAGTCTCCCTGCCAGATCACAGATTAGAAAGACTGAGGTCCCAACTCCAGATGATACTTTCCCAAGACAATGTTCCAGCTTGGGCTGTCCTTCAAATTTTTGGATCAATGGCAGCATCAATTACAATAGTTCCCCTAGCGAGGCTACACAAGAGACTTCTTCAATGGCTCCTGCTAACACAGTGGTCCCCTTCACACCATCCTATGTCCTTTCAGATCTGCATAACAAAGCAATGCAAATGAGATTTAACTTGGTGGATGAAGCAAGTAAAAGACTTATGGAGTTGCCCTCTCTCCCTATCTCAGCCTAAGGCCACAGTGACCATGGACATTTCCCTGATGGGTGTAGGGGGATGTTCAGTGAAAAATGGTCCAAGGCACTTGGTCAACCATGGAGGCCAACCTGCATATAAACAGGGTAGTGCTTCTAGCATTGAACGCATTCCAATCTGTCCTCCCATCAGGAACAATTGCTATCCAGTCCAACAATATGTCAGTGGTCTGGTACATCAACAAACCAGGGGAAACCAAGTCCTACCCATTGTGTCGAGAGACCATGAGAATTTGGCAATGGGCAATGGCTTCCAACCACTTTCTGAGAGCAATGCACATTCCTGGGAATTCCAACGTGATTGCAGACAAACTGAGCAGATGTATCCTCCTGCCTCATGAGTGATCCCTCAATTCAACCGTAGTGGTGAAGATCTTCAGCCGCTGAGGCCAGCCTTTCTGCAACCTATTTGCCTCTCCAGCAAATCACAAATGCAGCAGCTACTTTGCCCTAATTCCCCTGCAGGAGAAGTCCCCAAGGGACATCTTAATACACGATTGGCCCACTGGACTTCTGTATGCTTTCCCTCCCCTTCCCCTGATCACACAATTTCTAAAGAAGACCCTTCAGCTGAGAAGCAAAGTAATCCTCATTGCACCCTACTGGCCCTGGCAAATCTGGTTTTCCTTCCTTCTAACTCCGGAATTAATCTCACACACACACAGGGGTTGATTCACCTAAACATATGCAGTCTCAAGCTGACAGCTTGGTTCCTCCACTTCCAGTAATTGCCAGTCAGAATAACCTTACCTCCCTAGTACATAACATTCTTCTGTCTTCATATAAACCATCCACCAGGAAATCTATCTTAGCAAATGGAAGAGATTCCTTATTTGGTCCTGACAGAGAGAACTAGACCCTTGCTCTGCTCCTGTTAGTGTGGTTTTGGATTATTTCTCAGGTCTTCTTCATTCAGAAGCAGCAGCCTTAACCATTAGAGTACATTTGGCTGTTATCTCAAACTTCCATAATGGATTTCAAGACTCATCCTTAATCTTCCATCATCTCTGTAAAACCTTCTTGAAAGGTGTTTCACATATCAAACAACCTTCAAAGTACCAATCGAACCTTGGAGTTTAAGACTAGTACTGCAATCCCTGAGACGATCACCTTTCAAACCTGCTGCCACTTGTGATATAAAGTACTTATCCTGGAAATCCCTATTTTTAATAGCATATCCAAGCTTCAGGCCTTGTGCATAAAGCGCCCTTACATGGTCTTTCATAAGGACAGAGTATCACTCTGGACTAACCCTTCCTTTCTGCCCAAAGTTATTTCAGAATTGACAATTAATCAGATCATTGACCTACCAGTCCTTTTTCCAAACTACTCAAAGAAGAATACTGCCTTCATTTGCTGGATGTACATAGACAATTATGATTTTATCTGGATAGAACTAAATCAGTACGTAAATCAGACCAGTTTGTTTCCTGTTCAGGCTCTAAATTGGGAAACTCTATTTCTAATGTGATCTTATCTAAGTGGTTGTGAAATTGGATATGTTTTGTCTACCAACATAATCAAATTCCTCTAATGAACAAAGTCAAAGCACCTTCCACCAGATCAGTGGCGACTTCTGTAGCTTTTCACTCAAGGGCTATAATGGATGATATCTGTCTGGCTGCAACTTGGGCTACCCCTCATACCTTTATCACTCATTACAAATTGGATTTGGTCTCCAAGGGGAGAGCATCCTGTGGTTCAGTGGTACTCAGGAACATCCTTGCATAAGGGCCTCCCAAGACATAAAGTAGCTAGGGACTCTGTCCCATCACTAAAGAATGAATGAAGATTAACAACATCAGATAAAGAAGTTGTGTTCTTACCATAATGTTCCATCTGTGTTGTTCATCTTCATTCATTCATTCATTATGTCCCACCCTCCTCCCCCCTTCAAGGGGCTCCTGGAGGATTGGATTTGGTTCAAATCCCACATTAGGGAACTTGCTCAGAAAAAGCCTGTGCTTTCCTTATCACGGGAAAACTCGATCTGAGGTAACAGGGAGAGGAGCACTATGGGTAAAGCTTAGCTTAAGAGTTTTTCAGCTGGCAAGAGCTTGTTATAAGGCTGACTCAGTTGTGAGAATGGAACTGACACCCATCAGTAATGAATGAATGAAGATGAACAACACAGATGGAATGTTATGGTAAGAACATAACTTATTTTTTTTACTGGGTAAAACATTACAAAAAACATAAAAAAAAATCATCCACACTCCTGCATCTAGTATTTATTAAACTAATGCCTGGAACATTAATACTCAAAGTTCATTCCACTCAGTCTCTCTTTGTAGACAATCAATTTAAGAGGGATAAAAGCTTTGTATCACAATGCCCAAACTATTAAAAACAAAAGGGATTTAGTAGAAGCACAGGTAAAAACAAATAAGACATCTGTAAAAGAAAAACTTCAAAGACCAATGCACGTTAGGTTCAAGCAAGGCACCCTTTATTACTTGCAGCAAGGAGACAAAGCATGTAGGTACACGGTTTGTCTGATTTTCTGGAGTTCAGTATGTTATTCTTATACAGTTCTCTTCAAGTCACACAGAAAATGTTACTAAATCACTGCTGACGTAGTCGGATACAGCTTTCTCTATGTTACACAGAAAATGTTATTAAACTTATTACTGACATGGTCAGATTATTGCTGTCTTGCAAAAACATTTGAGAAAAACAACCTGTCCTTGGGCTTATTTTAGCCCTCCTTGGTTCTTCAATTCTTCAATTGTACAGTTCTAATATATATGTTACATTTTGTCTAGATTCAAGGTACATTTCTAGCTTTAGTACAAGTAATGCTGACTATGGTTAAGCTTTCAAACATCTATTGTTCTCTTATCAATGCTTCTAGCAGCTGAGTATTTTTACATGGCATAAGCAGAATAAAATGTCTCTTAAGCAGTTTCTAATAGCTGCACATATTCAACAACATGAACAGAATAAATGTATTAACCCTTTTAAGCCTTTAATGCACTAAGCATGCACATTGCAATTTGGCATTTTCCTAACATTTCCCCCCTTTTAATACTTTATTCTACTTTTAGAACAAGCATAAACAGGTTTTCTTCCCTTAACCTCCTCCTTTTCAGGATTTGCAGTTAGAGAGTCATTTAGTTTAAGCCCATGAAAGCACTTTTCAGTTTTTGAGTAATTCTTCAAGTTCAGCATCCTGGTACAAAGTTTCTGAAAGTGAAGTGTCTACAATATTCTTAACTAGCCCTTTCATACAGGGGAGGCAGCAGCACCCACACACCATCAGTAAGGCTATCCCTACGCAGATGGCAATCAAAATGTTCATCAGGATGCTACCCCAACCCCCAAACCATCTCTGAAAAAAGTCCGTCAATGGATTTGGTCCTGGTTTGGTCATAGCCGACACTTGCTGAATTACTTCAAGATGGTTGCCTAGCTTGTGTTTGTAGTCAGGAATGTATGAACAGCACTCCTCCTGGATTAAAGCACACGCACCTCCTTTCGCTGCTAGGGTGAAGTCAAGAGCCATGCGATTTTGAAGTACCACTGTTCTCATGGCAGTCAGTTCATCGGTTACTAATTCTAGGGCAGAAAAGGTGCATTACTCATTATTTCGAGAAGTTTAGACAATTTACTCAGTTCCCAGGTTGATTTTGTTGCTCCATATGCTGGTAGTACGCCTGACCACGATATGACGCTATCACCCAGATCCATGTACGACAGTCCGTTGTTATTCCCAGGGCCTAAGTCATGATGGTATTTCCAGGGTGCATTGATTTGTCCTACTGGATTAACAGGCTTCTTGATTTCTTGGACATTCTGAATTTTCCCTTGAGGTAAAACTGCTGTGTGTCGTATGGCCGGAACCAGGTACCCTAAAAAACAACTACCGGACCAGTTTTCGGGTAGCCATTTATATGCTTTTCTTCCGCATATAAAGTAACAATCTTCCACTTTACTATAAACATACTCCTGTCATGCGTGAAACATTTTTCTGTCAATTATGGACAGTTGTTTATAGAGAATAGTATCATGTTTCACTTCTTCGATTGTCCTATGCATCAGTTCGACAAATAAATCATAGCTCATGTTGCAATAGGATCCAATGTTATTAGATTTAGTATAGCATCTATAGGGAACTGTTACATTGCAATAGCTCCATCCTACCTTGACTGTATCATTCTTATAAAAACACACGGTTCCCTTTTAACGAATAGACAAATGCAATGCTACTTTATCTTTTGATGTGATGTTTGATGTGTCATGAATTAGGTTTTCCCAGATCTTATTAGCCCCTAGGGGAACTGAAGTTAGCAGTAACCCCCCATATGCTGTTGGTAGAGGTGTGCAGACCCAGCAATTTGAAACATTAAAGGTTTCAGCATACACATATTTCATTGCCTGGTAGGTATTGAAGTTCGGGTGCCATTCTGCACGCTTATTTAATTCTACTGGCATGGCTGAGAAAAGAAATGGCCATAATAAAAAGATTATTGTTACCAGTACAGTCAACAGGATGGTCATGTAATACTTCTGTGGAAACGGTTGTTCTGCATTTCCATTTTCTCCGGTTCTTCCAAGTAGGTGTATTTGGATCTTACTTGATTCCGGCATCTCGCTTAGGACACGTGATCTTAGTCTCTGCCCTATAGGACCTTTAGCACTGATGATTGCTTCACTGGGTTTGAGACGGATCAGTTCCTATTGATCTGACCCCCCTTTGTAGCCAGACCTTTGTGCTTAAGGTCCCGATGGAGAGGTAAGGTCTTTGTCAAACTCAAAGTTTTTTACCAGCTTGCAGTGCGTCAGGTGTATCCACAAAGCTCGCTCTGATATCTTGACTGCAGTAGGTGTTGAAAGAAGCACCTGGTAGGGACCTTCCCACCTCAGCAATGCCCAGTTCTTTCGCTTCACAACCTTAATCCATACCCAGTCTCCTGGTGTCACTGTCACTTCCGATGTTTCAGTTTGTTTTTGATCTGAAACAGAATTAGACTGCAACAGATGTTTAGAACTCAACAACTTTTTCATATATTCAGCTAGTGTAAAATCAGCTTCTTGGTCTGATGACATGAGAGGTTTCCACTGGGGTGTATAATAAGCCCTCCCATGCAGCTTCTCAAAAGGAGTTAGTCCTTTTGCTGTAGGGGCAGTTCTCCTGTTCAACAGTGCCAGGGGTAAACAGTACAACCACGTTTTTCCTGTCTCAGCTATTAATTTCCTTAGTTTGCTTTTCAGTATACCATTATGCCTTTCAACTAGCCCTGCAGACTGTGGATGATATGCACAATGATTTTTTAAAGAAATACCAAAATACTTACTCAACTGCTGTATGGTTTGATTTACAAAGTGTGTACCATTGTCACTGTAGATTCTTTCCGGAATGCCGAACCTAGGAATAATTTCCTTGACAAGTACTTTAGCTACTGTAGCTGCATCTGGCTTCTTGGTTGGAAAGGCTTCCACCCACCTGGAAAACATATCTATAATGACAAGGCAATACTTATTCTCACATTTGTTCAATTCTATGAAATCCATACAGATAGTGTGAAACAGATATGCTGGTGTGGGAAAACTCCCTTGCTTGGGCTTTATCGCCCCTTGTGCATGATGTTTGTTACAAATCTGACACATTAAACAAAATATTTTAGAATAGTTTGTAAATCCGTACGTTGTGAACACTTGGTTCACTAGCTGTATCATCCCTCCTGTTGAGACATGGCACTGCCCATGGCTCAACAATGCCGCATAGCGAAACAAATTAGAGGGTAGTATTGGTTTCCCTTCTTTAGAGATGTACAGACCCTTTTCGAGGACTTCTCCTCATTTTAACCATCGCTGTTTTTCGGCTTGCGTAGTGAGTGTCTGCATTGTTTTTAACATATCGAGATTCAAAGTTTCAGAGGGTTGTAATTCCTTATTTAAAAGAAATACTTCTATAGCTGCTTGTTTCACAGCTGTATCAGCTCTTGCATTACCTTTTGAAATCCTATCTTGTTGCTTGGTGTGAGCTGCGCACTTGCAAATGGCCACTTTCTGAGGTAACTGAATAGATTCTAAAAGATCTAAAATAAACTGTGCATGATTTATAGGTTTGCCAGTAGATGTTATCATTCCTCGGTTTTTCCACTGCCATGCAATCACATGTACAGTGGAGAAAGCGTACTGGCTATCAGTAAAAAGGTTTACGCATTTGCCCTTTGCTAAAGTACATGCCTGTGTCAGGGCGATCAATTCTGCTGCTTGTGCAGATAAATTGTGCGGTAAGGATTTTGCTTCTATAACCTCAATATCAGAAACTACTGCGTATCCTACTAGGTTCTGTCCTTCAGGACCCCTTTTGCATGAGCCATCCACATAGTATGTCATCTTGGCATCATCCAAGGGGACATCCGTGAGATATTTTCTAGGTAATGTCTTTTGCTCGATCACCTGCAGGCAGCGGTGCGGTGTGCCGCTGAGGGAGTTGGGAACAGAGTAGAAGGGTTCAAAGTCGTACATCATTCAATTGTCATATGAGGTTGGCTCAGCAATATAGTCATGCAGGAGAGATGCCTAGCAGGGGAAAGATATGCCACCTTTTCTTGTAATAAAATAATTGCAGCTGCATGGGGTACCCTCAAAGTGAGAGGGTGGAATAAGACCACTGAGGCTGAAACCTGTACTGCCATCACTGCTGCAACTACTGCCTATACACAGTGGGATAAAGACCATGCCACTGGGTCCAGTTGCGATGAATAGTAAGCAATGGGGCGTTGCTTATCCCCATGTTGTTGTGTTAGTACTGATGTCATATAACCCTGCTTGCAATCTACAGTCTGGAAAAAACGTTTATGGTAGTTTGGCAATCCCATAACTAGTGACGCTATTAATTGCTTCAGTTTACAAAAGGCAGATTCTGCCTCTGGTGTCCATTGTAACAAATCCTGTGCTGCAATGGGCGTCTTATATATAAGGTCAGTTAAGGGTGCAGATTCCAGGGCATAGTTTGGAATCCAGCTTCAACAAAAATTATTCGTACCCAGGAAGGACATCATTTCCTTCTTGGTAGTGGGTTTTGGTGCCTGCAAAATTGCCACTTTTCTGTCCTCATCGAATGTTCTACCTTTTTTGGATATTACATATCCTAGGTACTTGACCTGTTTTTTCCAGAGCTGCAGTTTGCTTTTGTTTACTTTATGTTCCTCAGCGGCTAAAAACTGTAGAAGTGTTATGGTATCTTCCCTACAGTCCTGCAGGGTGGGGGCCGCTAACAAGATGTCATCAACATAAAGTAAAACCTGACTGCCTTTTGGTGGGTTGAATCCCGCCAAGTTGCTTGCCATTTCTTGTGAGAATATCATTGGGCTCTCACAATATCCCTGTGGTAGTCGCATATATGTATATCTTTTTCCCTGAAATGTAAATGCAAACCAAAATGGCTATCTGGGTGTATCGGTATTGAAAAGAATGCGTTGCTAATATCTATCACAGAGAAATACTTCTGTTGAGGTTTCAAATCATTTAACAGGGTGTGTGGATCTGGCACTATGGGTGCCCTTGGTATTACTGCATCATTTACAGCTTGCAAATCCTGGACCATACGCCATTCTACATTGGTCTTTTTAACTGGAAATAAGGGTGTGTTACATGGTGAATCGGGAGATTCTACCAGTACCCCTCCTTTAAGTAATGCTGCTACAATAGGCTTTATCCCTGCCTCTGCATCTTTTCTTAAGGGATACTGTCTCTTTTGAGGTCTAAATGCTGACTTTGGTGTGATACTAACTGGCCCTGCTGTACAGATGAGTCCTACATCTGATTTCCCTGTCGACCAGAGAGTCTCTGGTATATCTCGCAAAGCGTTTTCTTCCTCCTTCAATAGGAGTGTCCATCAGCTGTCTTCGCAAGAATATAAGTGTACAGCTGGGTTGGTCTGAGTTACCCAATTCAATTTCTGCACTTGTATCCCTTGTTCTGACAGCTCCAGTTCTGTTTGTTTTTTTCCATCTCATGGCTTTCTCCCCTAGGTCTGCCCATTTCATATTTTAATTTTTAGTCAAGCTAACATGTGGTAATCGATTAGATTTATAAAGTGCAAAAAACTCCTGGGGCAGTGAACAGCTGGCTACACTATTCCCTTCTGCATCCCAGTACAAATTATGCAATACCAATCTATTTGTACGATTCTTAAATAATTCTTTCTCATATTCTTTGTCAGGTCCTGGTGTGTTACAGAAATACAGGGTACAATGCAGCAGGTGTTGTTTATCAATGTCAAGGGAGGGAAACTTACTGACAGCTACGTTCATTAGTTCCTTGGTCACAGTCCCGGGACCAGTTGTAACCAGGTCTTGACTGTACCAATAAAACATTTCACCCCCCGATTGCACCACAAAGGTGTCAGTTTGCCTCTGTGCTTCCATACCCTGCATAGTTGGGACTACTGCTATACCAAATAACTGCATAAAATCTCTGCCCAAGAGATTCACTGGGCATTTTGCAGAAACTACAATTTTACTTCTTTGTGTCAATCCTGAAACTGGATCAGTTATTGCGATATTACGGGAGAGGGGCTGCCGATACAGCTGTCCATTAGCTGCTTTGATCAGTATGTAATCAGGTGACTCCGAGTTTTCTGGTAATTTGGAGGGGTGTATCAGGGTCCGTGATGCCCCTGAATCACACAAAAATTTGACCTCCCTCCCTTCCACCAAGAGTGTAACTTCTGGTTTCGTGTCTGCTAAATAGAGTTCCAAGCTCAATAAAGCTAAGTCTAATATTTCATCTTTTTCATCGTCATTAACTTCCTGCGCTTCCTCTATTTCCCTTTTCACATTCTCTTTTGTCCTTTCTTTGCTAGTCCCTTCTAATGAATCTTGACTATCATATAGTCAGTCCTCACCTTCTTTGTCTGCCATTGTTGCCTTCTTATTTTTCCTGCAATCCTTTGCCAAATGTCCCTTTTTATCGCATTTAAAACATTCTCCCCTTTTTTTACGCCCTTCAAAGTCCTCTGATCGTTGATCAGACTGTTTGTTTCCCTGTGCATTTTTCTTGCCCTTTTTCCCGGACTGTACTACATAAACCTCTGCTCCTTCTTCTACAGAAAATACTTGAGCCTTCTTTTTCTTTTTGCTATTAAAATGCCTTTCAGCATGCCTATCATATTCAAGTAATGATTGTAACCTACTCGTACGATGGTCTACCATGTGTTTTGTAATGAAACTGCTGATAGGCGTACTACTGTCTTTTGAAAAATGCATTCTTTAACTGCTGTTCATATGGGGAATCTTGTGTTTGATCTTCAGGAACCTGCATTCCACAGTGGTTATTAAAACATTCTAGTAATCTAGCATAGTATTGGTCAACCGTTTCACCTTCTTGTTGGAAGCATTGATTAATGCAAGTCCAGTCTGCCCTAGGCTTCCATTTTACAGAGATGCGGTCTGTAAGACCTTTCACTCTAGTGTCTAACTCTGCGCTGCTATGTGGGAGGGGTCTTTGTGCAGCGTCACGAGGATTCCAGTTGCCACAAATCATGTACCAATCTGGCCCTACAATCTGTTGAACTACCTTTTCTATTTATTCTCCATTTAAGTTATAACTTAACCTCATTCCTTGTAAATCTTCTGAGAATTTTCTAAAATTAATCTTTGGATGGGGAATTCCCGCAGTGGCTTTCCGGATATCTTCCGGAGTCCAAGGTCTATATACTAAGATGGTCGGGTCCTGATTATCCTGACCTGCCTGAGGATTGGGTACCTCTATAAGTGGGTATATCTCCTCTTCTTCTCCTGTAGGTTGTGTATTCTTAACTATTTGCCATAACTCAATACCTTCCTCTGGATTGTTTGTTCTCATTTGAGACCTGGTCTCAATGGGATCTCTGGATTTTAGTTAGCTTTAATTTTACAATGTCCCTGTCTCTAGTGACCACAGGATATAGTGGGGTGGACTAACCTGTCCACTTGCTTCATATTCTGGTAAGGGAGGTGGAGGTGCTGATGCTATTACTAGGTTATTATTTTCCCTGTCTAAAAACATTGTTTTTGAGTCTTTACTCTTTTGGTCCTTACGGTTTGCTTCCTCCAGCCACCTGTGTGCCTGAGGAATTCCCAACTGTCATTGTTTTTTTACCTGACCTTTAGAATCATTTTTAAGTTGTTTGATAAGTTTGATAAGTGAGGATTTTTCTAATTTTCCATCGAATTCATATTTGTTAACCCATTTTGAAAAATATCTAATATTATCGGTGCGCTGCGACTGCATATATTTTGCATCTTCCGTTAACGGTGGGTTTTGCGGTGTTTTTGTGCAATTATTACCCATTGTAGTTGTTACGTAACTTCACCTTAAATTTCTTAGTTTTAACGTGTACCACGGATTTTGTTATAGTCTCTTCAGAATGACTACCTGAAATCTACTACTCTTTTTCACCTGATCTATGACAAGACAGTATCTTTTTTATCCCTGACTGTAAGAAAAATACAATCTGACAAAAAACAATACACATCCAGTCCCTGATCCTGAAACAGAAAAAAGTAGATTCACCTTACCTGAGCCCACGTGATTGATCGCTGATTCACGGAAACCCGTCCTTCAGTCACAGATCAGAAAGTGGCTGGCCTCTTTTGATGACAATTCAGTCGGAGGACTTTACATATAAGAAGAACCGATTTGATTTCTTCCCAGTATGGTTTCAGCCACCTGGCCGTCTGATCCGAGGTGAAGAGAGGGTTCCGGCTCGAAGGACCAATCTGTAAAAGAAAAACTTCAAAGACCAAAGCATGTTAGGTTCAAGCAAGGCACCCTTTATTACTTGCAGCAAGGAGACAAAGTATGTAGGTACACGGTTTGTCTGATTTTCTGGAGTTCAGTATGTTATTCTTATACAGTCCTCTTCAAGTCACACAGAAAATGTTACTAAATCACTGCTGACGTAGTCAGATACAGCTTTCTGTATGTTACACAGAAAATGTTATTAAACTTATTGCTGACATGGTTAGATTATTTCTGTCTTGCAAAAACATTTGAGAAAAACAACCTGTCCTTAGGCTTATTTTCGCCCTCCTTGGTTCTTCAATTCTTCAATTGTACAGTTCTAATATATATGTTACAGTTTGTCTAGATTTAAGGTATATTTCTAGCTTTAGTACAAGTAATGTTGACTATGGTTAAGCTTTCAAACATCTATTGTTCTCTTATCAATGCTTCTAGCAGCTGAGTATTTTCACATGACATAAGCAGAATAAAATGTCTCTTAAGCAGTTTCTAATAGCTGCACATATTCAACAACATGAACAGAATAAATGTATTAACCCTTTTAAGCCTTTAATGCACTAAGCATGCACATTGCAATTATGCATTTTCCTAACAACTTCATATTCTAGGGATTGAAACTTGGCTGAAACAAAATATTTTTACTCATTTTATTTGTAAGGAAAATGTCTTTATTGGATCAACAGACTTGCAGAACAATATATAATGGTATGATGCTTATAGTAATAATAATATTAAAAATAATAACTAAAAAAAATAAAAGATTCTTAACCTCAAAACTGCCCTGCTAGGTCAAAGCTCAAATAAACACAAAGAATCCCCTGAAATGGAATTAAATAAAGGTAAAAAAAATCAACCTATATTAATCAGTGGTATACATAAAACCTCCCTCAAAGCCAAAAAGCACTAGCAAACACTACAAATGAAAAATTAAAAATATAGACAAAAGGTAATATCATAATCAAAAGGTTGGGGGCTTTAAGGTAGAGCTTCTCAGCCCTTAAAAATTGCAATTGCTATATTATCAATCTCAAAATAAAGTATCCCAAAAGATCTCCATGCCTACAAGACCAAACCCCTATACTAACAAAAATTTGCTGTTGGATTTATTTATAAAAAACATCCTCGAGAGTTTTAAACAAATATCACGCCCCAAATATAGACAGTAGCTGTAGTTCTATATGTGCCACCCTCTCATCCAAAGGTACTTAAATTCTTGCTGTATATGTAAAAATAGAAGTAACTATGAACTGAAGGAAGCAAAAAGTACCACTGAGCTTCTGTGTTTGAATCAGACCACATGTCATTGAGTAAATTAATCTACAGATGCCAAAAACATATTTAAATCACTTATAGAAACCATCATGGATGGATTGGTACCAATTACAACAAAAAGACTTTGTGGCAAAATACCCCCTACTTTAATTACAATATAAGATGACTCTATCAACTCTAGCTTCGTGAACTGTACCATACAGTAGTACTAGTCACACCACTGTTTTGTACACATTACTTTTCAGATTCTTTGGCCATCCTTCTGTCACACACTACACCTGACACTCTGTGCCTATTAGCTGTAGCCACTTTGATTTTAGCTTTGACCTCCTCATTCAGACTTCCCTTCACCTTAATCACCCTTTTCAGATACTTGAAGCTCTTACTGTGTTCTGCTGTTTAGAATTCTATTTCAAATTTCATCTTCTTCTGATTTTGCCTATTTGTTGCAATGACATCTGTCATGCCTGTACTCAGTTTCATCCCAGTTGTGCATTCCATTCCCTTATCATTGGCTAACGTTCATGATATAAGTCTGCTTGTAATGCCACATTGTCTGTATATAGCAGTTTTGTTGATCTGTCCCCTCCAACCTATTTGCTAATGTAGTCCATCACCAATATGAACAACAGTGGACTCACAGCTGAACCCTGATGCACATACTCTCCCACTGGGTACTCCTCTTTGAGAACAAACACTGTTCGTACTTGAGTCATTTGATCCTTGTAAATAGCTTGCACTAATTTTACCAATGTTTATGGGACTTCTAATTATGACAGGACTGCCCAGATCAGATTTATTGGGACCTTGTCATATGCTTTCTCCAAGTCCCGGAATGCCCAGTTGGACTCTTTCCTCATCTTTGGCTTCTTCTCCACTACCTGTCTAACTGCAAAGACTGAGTCATTTGTGCTGCATCCTGATTTGAATCCAAACTGCTCATCTTCCATCATGCTTTCTACTGCTCTGTATATTTGTTTATCAATCACCCTCTCCAGAACCTTCATGCAACGTGACAGGCCTTTGACACCTCTACACTGCCCACAGTTGTAAATTACCCCTTTGTTCTTGTACAATGGCAGTAGAATCCTTATTCTCCAGAAATCTGGGATATACCTTACTTTCCATACCTTCAGCAGTCATCTTTCTCCAAATTTACCCAACATCTTCATCATATATATCCTTGGTTAGCTTAACACTCATCTCTCAAACAGAACTTTCAACATCCGAAATGACACCCAAATAGTAGAAAAAAGAGGTTTTACTGTTGCAGTCCAAAAGGATCAGTTCTTAGATACTCTTTTTTTTTCCCCACTTTATGAACAGTGTTATTGTCATTCTCTCCTCTCCCCATCCACTCTTTATCCTGATGAATTCTCCGTACTCTTCAGCCCAAATCCTTCAGCAATTAAAACTCAACTGCAAAAATACTTGCATTCCCTATGTAGATGATTAAAAAAAAACTAGCAGTGTGTCCAAGAGAGCAACATTGAATGCTTTTTGGTATGTGACCAAAAACCACACAACAGCCACATTTTAAAAATACAGCCCACAAAAGCGTTGCACTAGGAACGACTCATTTTAAAAATAGCTTACGTAAAAAAAACAATAAAATCCAAGAAGTCTAAACATATAAGTGTAGAGTCATTAGTATCTGTGTCCCATGAAATGAATGTGGCAACCCAATAATGGTTTTAAACTGAAGTACAAACACTAAAACTAACTAAATGGCGGACTACTAAGGCACCTCTAGATCGTATCAAATTCCAACAACTGAGAAATGAGACGAAAAAAGCCATCACTCTGGACAAAAAAAAATACTTTTGCCACCTGCAACATAAACACCAAAATAACCCCCAGAAGTTTTGGGCAGGTTTAAATAACCTCCTCCATTCAGGCAAATCTTCAACTCCTACCCCCGGGACACTTATTGGTAAAAACCCAGAAGAAATAGCAAATACTTTCAATTCTTTCTTTACTGAGACTATTCAGTCTTTAGCCAACCAACTACCTCCCTCCTCCTCTTCCCTTAAAAATACTGTAGGAAATTCACTTCCCTCTTTTAACTTTCAGCCCATCTCTACATCCTTTATCAGAGCCTTACTGAAGAAACTAAAAGCAACTACCCTTTCTGCAGACCTACTTCCGGCTGAATATCTGCAAATAGCTGCAGATGTCATAGCCTATCCTATATCAATTCTGATTAATAGAACCATAACCGAGGCCACAATCCCCTCTATATGGAAAATATCTTATGTCATTCCGCTCCATAAAGGTAGCGCATCCACAGAACTATCGAACTATAGACCAATAGCCATACTGTCACCGCTAGCCAAAATTATGGAAAGATGTGTCCACAAACAACTTATTCACTATCTCACCCAGAACAATCTTATGACCAAATCCCAGCATGGTTTCAGACCTCACCACAGTACAACCACTGCTCTCCTCTCCTTTACTGATACAATTAACCAAAACCGGAATAATAAAAAAATATCCTCTGCCCTCTTTCTGGACTTGTCAAAAGCCTTTGACATGGTAAATCACCAGTTACTTCTCCATACATTGGAAACCCTTTACCTAGATAACTCAGCTCTCAATTGGTTCCATGCTTACCTCTCCGGTAGACAACAAGCAGTCCAGTGGCAAAATAAGCTCTCACACCTGTTACCAAATACCATAGGAGTTCCCCAAGGCTCTATACTAGGACCTCTTCTTTTCTCAGTCTTCATAAACGAACTACATTCAGTCATCCCCGAAGCCACCTGTATCCAATATGCAGATGACTCAACCCTAATTTGTTCTGATGTCTCTCTATCCAATCTACAAGTAGCCGCACAACTCTGCTTTATTACAGTTGAAAAATGGCTCGCAGAGCGTAAACTTATCCTAAACCCAAATAAAACCAAATTGCTTCTCTTTTTCCCCACTTCTGCCCCTCCTCCCACACATCTCACTATACAATCTAATAATGGTACCATCATCTCACCCGACTCCTATACAAAACTATTAGGAGTTGTCATAGACAACAAACTTAGATTTGACATGCATATCAATCAAACCATTAAGACAGTAAATAAGAAACTTGGATCCTTATACAGAATAAAGAACTTTCTAACCCCTATTGCCAAACTAGCCATTGCTCGTACTCACCTTCTCTCTACTCTTCTATATGCCTCTCCTGTGCTTTCCTACCTTAACAAATGTGATTTGAACAAACTCTCTGTTTCTTATAATCACATTGCCAGATTTGTAACTGGATTGCCCTTTAGACCGCATCATTGCCTTAATCTGAAAAAACTTGACTGGTTAGAACTACCCAATCTTCTCAAGATGAACCAACTCACAGAAGCATTTAAAATCATTAAACAACCTGACAAAACCCCTGCACTGAGCAATATAATAATTCCTTACTCCAATCTAAGTTGCCTTCGCTCCTCTAACAGACTCCTTGTCCACACCACCAAATCCAACAATATGGGTGGTGAAGCTCTCTTCGCCAACACCACTGGAAAGCTATGGAACTCCCTCCCCAACAACCTTAGGCTAATTTCCTCCCTTTTACAATTTAAAAAGACTCTAAAACAACATTTTAAGGTGCACTGGCTCTGCCCATGTGTATATCCAGATTAGATGCCATTTGTTAGACAAAGGTCTCACTTCTTTTCATAACTAATCCAAATATATTAGGACAACCTAGAGAGGGGACATGTAATCCATTGCTTACTAACTGTTCACCACTGTAACCATATTTTATAACTGTCTAAAGTACCTACTGCACTACTTTAATGAACTGTATTATGAACTGTAGTTAAACTGTTAGGTTATAGTAACTAATTTTTATGTAACTTGTATTTTGCTTTTTTTCTTTTCTTTCATTTTATTTTATTGTATTGTAACTATATTGTCTTGTACCTATGTGGAGCTTTTCTCCCCGGGCCTCTGCTGAAAATGGACATGTATCCAGTCGGACTATCCCGGTCAACAAATGCAAAATAAAATAAAATAAAATAAATAAAAATAAGTAGCTAGGCTTAGCACTTGACCAGACTGCCTCTTTAACTCTGCCATGCAACTAAAGGCATGCTACACAATCTGAGATCATCTCATATCAAAATCAGTGACAGTCATTAGTATCTGTGTCCCATGAAATGAATGTGGCAACCCAATAATGGTTTTAAACTGAAGTACAAACACTAAAACTAACTAAATCAGCGTAAACAAAATCTGTACAGTCCTTAGGCTAGCACCAATGAATAGACACTGTTGTTTTAACCTAAAGAAAAACAACTGACTACCCATGATGGCAAGACTAATTCACCTTCATTCCACAATTACATTTTAAATTCATTATAATCAGTACTGGCCTTGTCTCTCAAGTGAAAGTGAAATAAAAATGTCCATATACTACCCAGTGACACCACATGTCTAGGTTTGAACAAGATAATGCAGAAGACTAAACCCCTCACTTGCTAATTAACTACCCCCTCTATCAAGAGGACAGGGTTTGAATCTTTTATACCTTCATTTGCTGATCATGTGACCTTGAATAAGTCATTTAACCAAACAGTGCTTTAGAACAATTGAGAATTTGGGCTAGGCTCCCCCTTAATGGACTCCTGGACTGCATGCCTAGGAACTAACTTTGAAACTAAGAGCTATAAAGAGCTTTAGAAAAATTGCTCCAGTTATTTCAAATCAACTCCCCGCAGAACTAAGGAATGAAATGAAGGCTCTTTATATTAATTATGTACTATTACTGTTTTTTGTCATTTATATATATATATATATATATATATATATATATATATATATATATATATATATATGTGTGTGTGTGTGTGTGTGTGTGTGTGTGTGTGTGTGTGTGCGTGTTTATATATATATATATATATATATAGATTAGAGGCACAGTAGGCTAATCTAATAGGGAGGTGGAAGCCAAATACACTCTGGCTAGGCTTATAAATGCCCTAGGGCAGATAGCCTAGTATCTACCTATGAACCTATGAACCTATATATATATATATATATATATATATATATATATATATATATATATATATATATATGGCTCCCTATCATATTGTCGAAAATTCAAATCTCAGAAGATGATATGACTGAAACCATATTGCCGAAGATTTGAATTGCCGACAATTGTGTATTGGGATCGCCATACAGTGCAGTACCCGGGATTTGGCGTTTTCCTTACTGTAGTGTGATCAAGGAGTTGGTATATTTAAGTTGTAGAGGGTGTGGGGTGCAGGGGGGCTTGCCCTACTGCAAAAACATACAGATAAGTTGTTCTGTGTTTTTATCACTTTTTTGGCAATTCAAATCTTCGGCAATATGGTCTCGGCCATATCGTTTTCGGAGATTTGAACTGTCGGAGAAGTGATAGTGATATATATATATATATATATATATATATATATATATATATATATATATATATATGTGTGTGTGTGTGTGTGTGTGTGTGTATATTCATTAATACTGATATTCATGTCTTCACCAAAAGACACTCACATAAGGATCATTTATTCATGTCTGATGTTATGTGTAATAACTACTGTTACTTATTTTTATTTTTATGTAAAACTATTCTTCAGTAAAAATGTAAGATGTATTAATTCCTGAAAAGTTACCATCAACTATTCCTATATGGTCTAATAGAAACATTGTTAAACTCATAATATTTGTTGATGACTGTGAAAACAATGTACTAACTGCTGGAAACCATGGTATCTTTTGATAATTACTATTTTTATAATAAATGTTAATGCCTTCTGCTGAAATCATGGCTGAAAATGATCCTTGGACCAGTCCACAAACCTAGTTGGAAAATAATAAATAGCTAAATAAATAAAATGTCATCTGGAAATGTTGTATATAAATATGGTTTGCTGAAAGCATATTGATGTTGTACTAAAATCTTCATTCAGAAGTCAGCCTAGAGAGAGAAAGTGCTTGAGTTGGGTATAAAGGTGCGCAAAGAATGAGGAAGTCAGGCCTGATGTCAAAGTAGCTCCAATTGTAGAGAAGGTCAAGAAGAACAGATTACAGTGATGCAGTCATGCATTGAGAAAAACATAACACAACTGATAAAATAAATCTGAGAGAGACTGGTAGGGAGCTAGAGGAGATAAGGGTATCCAGACAGGAGATAGATGGACAGCATGAGAGAAGACCTGCAACAGTCAGAAATGATCACCGATGAAGGCTCTGTATCAAGAGCAGTGGTGACAGCTGCCATGACACCCCAAGCCCATGTAAAATGGGAAAAAAGGAGTTGTTGTTGATGATGATAAGTCTACATGGATAATATTTCTTTCTTTCTTTATTTATTTATTTATTTACATTTGTTGACCTGGCATGTCCGACTGTTTGTAGGTCCATTTTCAGCAGAGGCCCGGGGAGAAAAACCTCCACAGTTAAAATAAACAGACAGTAGTTACATTCGATTACATAACGATTAACAATTTGATTAACATAGAAATTAATTACAAACATATTTACAGATGAAGAACATAGTACATCAGTAGACAGCTATAATCTTTATCTGCGAAGTACATAACAGACATTAACAATTGTTACAATAAGAAGTTCCTGCTATATAAGTACTAGGCTTATGAGCATCTGAGCTTGCTATAATCAAGGTAGTTAGTGTGGTGGAAAGAAAGGTAGTGGTTGCATGGGGTGGGTGATATTAGAGTGGGAGTTGCAAGGGCATTGCCAGCATGTTTTTAGGTGCCCTTTTAGTAAAATTTTGAAGTGGGTGCATGATGGTACAGAGGTAACTGTGGGTGGGAGGGAGTTCCATAATTTGGCTATGGAGCAAGAGAATAGTGCCTCACCAGCAGAGTTACTGGCTTTAGTGATCTGCAAGTGATTTTTGTTGCTGGATCTTAGTGGTCTGGTGGTGCGATAGGGCTGGATATACTTTGTATTTTCCAAAAGTATGGTTTTCTTAAAATTCATCTATAAATGTGGCTCATCAAACCAGGGAATACCTGTATCAAAGTAGCTTAAGCAATTTACTGAACAATTTATGTACATTCCATGTCTCATACAAACATCCATCCAGAGTACAGTTCATCGGCACTTATACTCCCACAGCAAGAATTTTCTGCTGGTTATAGCTGCCATTTAAAAAAATATTCAACAGAATTGCCTGAATGTATTCCCAGAAATGAAATAACTACTATAATTTTAGGAAAATTTAATGCGTACGCATAATGTCAGTGATCATTTCCTTTTGGCATGGCATTATATAGCTTTCATTTATAGTAGCCTTTTTATAATAATATTATTTAGTGCATTAAATAAAAAATCCATTTTATTGCATTTTTATTTAATTTTGTAAAGTCAGTAAACTCAATGAGCTATCAGTTCATTGTATATAATGAACTTGGGAGGAAACCTTTAATGGGTGTGGATGATGGGGTCAGCTGATATGAGAACGGTGCACTGTCAAAAATAGACGAAAAATTTCATAATTACAAAGTCATCATAGAAAAAATAATTGTCTTCACATGAACAATCTGTAAAAGAAAATTTAGACATAAAGTACTCAAATATGATAATATCTCCTGTATGACCTATTCTCATGCCCTTACACAACAGTCAAGCAAAACAAAAGAAAAGGTGTAGTTCTAAAAGAAACCATGTACTGCCTCAAAATAGTCAAACCGTTGTCTGTACTCATCATAGCTTTCTGTCTTTTGTGCAATAGTCATATTTCAGAACCTGAACAGGACCTAATTTGATGTGAAGTAGAGCAGTTTTGACAAAAGGGTCTCAGGTTTGTAGGATTCAGTTTTGCTGAGTACCATCTAGACCACGTGACTGGTTAGTATTGTCCACGTTGCCTCATTGCTGCTGAGCTGCGATTGCCTGTTGTTACTTCTTAGCCAGCATTAAAGTCACCTAGAATGATAGTGTTCTGGTGACATTTTATCTTTCGCCCAATCAAACATCTCAGAGAGCAATGTTTTGGCATACCTAGGTTTGACTTACACACACACACACACACACACACACACACACACACACACACACACACACACACACACACACACACACACACACACACACACACACACACACACACACACACACACACACACACTCACTCACACACACACGCACACACACGCACACACACACACACCCACACACACCCACACACACCCACACACACACACACACACACACACACACATACACACACACACATACTGTCACACACACACCACACACACACCCACACACACAAACCAAACCATCATAGCCTTTGTACTCCTAAATAGGATAGTCATAAATGTTTCCCTTTCAATTAAAAAGTTTGCTTGTCTGTTGTCCTAAAAGAGCATGACAGCTTATTTATTTATTTATTTATTTATTTTAATTTGCTTGCTTGTTTAGTTATTGCTAATTTGGACATTGCCTATTTTCAGCAGAGACTCATGGAGCTCAGCAGAAGAAATATATACATGTTTAGGTTTAAAACAAAATAAAGATTCAAACAGTGCTTAAGGACTTCAACACACACTAATACTAATAAGGTAAACAGATTGATGAGCACATTTTAGAATACAGTTAACTCTCAGTTAACGAGAGCTCAAGCACTGGCAAAAGAATATCGAAGAAATACAGAACAATTTTCATGTGTTGCACTTTCTGTCCCCCCTCCCCCGCAGAAACATACCTTACATTTTTAGAGTTTTAGAGTTTTCAAAAGGAAGATAGGATTATATTCCCTCACTCACTCCCCAACCTGAGAACAAGTCAAACCGAACAAATAGACTAGGGTACAGTATTAGTCAGGCCTATTTTTAATAGTACCTCTCAAGGAACCAAAAACTACAGTTATCTGGCATCTACCAATCCCCATGGGTGCCGGTTAACTGAGAGTTTACTGTATAGCTACTAATAATGGTGTAATATCACAGTTGTTGAGAGGAGATACTCATAATATGATAATGGAAACATTCACTTTGACCTTTCTGAAATCTAGGAATTTATATTAAAGAAAATGTCAGTCAAGTTTACAACTTGATATATTAGAAAGGAATATGTTAAGAACAGAACATGTAATAAAATCAGTTCAGAGGTTACTAGTTACTTCAGTATTTGCATACAAAGGAACAAGAGCCAAAGTAAGATGTGAAATGGAGGAAGGATACAAGTAAGGAATGGTCAGAGAATACATGGTGTAGAGTAAACTAGAGAGGAGAGAGGTTGGGGGGGGGTAAAAGAGGGTGCGTAAAACAGAGTAAGGAAATGTAGGAGACACAGCACAAGGGATAGAGGAGTGTGAAACAAGAGAGAAGGGGAAGTATCAAGTCAAAATAGGTAGAAATGGGGGGAAGACATGAAAGATCGATAAAGGATGAGTAGGTGATCGAGAAGTATAAATGCATGCATAGGCATTTAATTAAACTGATTTACTAGACAACTGATTTACTAAACAAAACTGGTTGAAAGAGTGTAATTTAAAACCATATTTGGTAGGCACAGCGCATGCGTTTTTTCTTAATGAAATGTGTGCATTTACTTTTATTAGTTTTATCACCCCTATGACATGCTATTCCAACATGTCATGTAATATGAAGATCATGAATACAGTTCATAATAATGGCTGCTGATAATAGTTTTAACTATGAAATAAGCATGAAGTATCAGCAGACAATACATTTAAAATTGAGACATATTTTGTCACTAATTATACTTCTCAAAGTTCATAACAGATGTAATTAGGGAGCAATAGGTTCTCTGAATCAGTTTTCAGCTGGGTTTTCTTCTGTGTAGTGTCTGTGTGTCCTCTCTGTTTTTATATGGGCTTTTTCTGAGTACTCTGAAAGAACGTTCTGGCAATCTACTTCCATTTCCTACTTGCCTAATAATCTTGGTGGATGATGACAGCTGTTCATGGTGTCACTGTAGGAGGTGAATGTGGCTTAGCATTGGATGGATGGATGGATGGACGGATGGATAAGTATGGTATGGCCTCTTTACATTACTGCAGGTAGAATCAGAGTGTAGCTGCATAAACAAGCATGTTTTCCCAGCTTCCCAGATCATAAAGCCATTTCTAAACCAAGATGGAGCAGTGCTGTGACTTATGAAAAAAATGAACTGGTCACTATAGGCTCATTATACCTATACCCTAGAATAATTTTATTTCTTACAGTATAGACTCAAATGTATCATATAGTTACAGGGGTATCTAGTATATCATAATCAGTTTAATTAGTAGAAAAGGGATTTCTTAAGCTATAGCTGCCAATTTACACCAATGCCATTATTCCAACAATGCTGCACTTTGGTTTAGCTTAAAACCCGTGTCCAGGGATCCACCAAAAAAACTCAAGATTACTTCAGTATTATATAAGGAAACATAATATCCATGACTGATTGCATGATCTTGCCAATACTTCTTAAATGTACATAGACCAGTATAAGCCACATTTACTCTGGGATGTCTACAAATTTTATGTTCACACTTGGACTCTATGTTTACAAAATACTGATTTTTTTATAAGGAACTAGATTTTGTTCATGACTCTCTAAATTGCCAGCACCTGCCAGAACATCAGGAATTCAGCATACTTAGATATTAGGATAAGGCTAGAGGAGTGAGTTCATACTAATATTAAAAAAAAAAACTAACTGTGGATATTACTAAACTGCAAATACATCTTATGTCATGTCACTGCAAGCATATAAACAAATGGCTAGGAGATGTAGAGTTCGGATCAAACAGGCAGATACACCCTTGCATGATATAGCTTTCTTTTGTAATAAATTTTAACGTGTTGAGGAGAATCTGGAGATTCTCAGAGAATGTTATAGTAGCATTTACTGTCAAAACTCTTCGGCACTGTTTGAACATGAGGCTTATACAATTTGCCAAGAGGCAAGAATCCCCCCTCCCCCATCAGCAGACATCAAGAAGGGATATTTTCAATCTGTACCCAATGAAGAAATATTTCTATTGTAAGAAACACTAAAAGAGTTAAATGAGAGCACTCACTGCCAGTCAGGCACCATGGCCATATATCCTGGATACTTGGATCAAGGAACATGCAGGATGTCGATTGATCACCGTTTGGAAGTGCATTGAACTAGATAGCAAGATAGACCTGGAAGTACAATATGTAATGAGGGTCTTCTGAGAACATCTTGACAGTGTTTTGGGTTAGAGTGAGTTCAGCTGTCATGTCCAGAAGAGATAGTCCAGTATAATTAGGGAGGCTGATAGCATAGAGTCTGAAAGGATCAATATTTGAGATAACATTAAAACAAGCTTGTCAAGGTGGTAACCCTAGGTCCTGCTGCATTACAGGAAATCCACTAATGCAGTATACAGGCATACTCTGAGTCATTCATCTGCCATCTGTAATTTTATTGGAGATTTTAAATGTGACCATTACAGGTTAAATAATTTTCAGTTACATCAAAAACATGCCTATAAGGAAAGGCTATAAATATTTAAGACAGGAGCAGTATTCTTCCATTGTTCAAATGACACATTTAAGCAATCTTTATATATTCATTCTTTTATTGTAATAATTTTTTCACTAGCAGATGATGCTATTGGCAGGCTTGTCAGATGCATTAAAAATATAACTATCAGAAATGATCATGGATTGCTTGATTTTTCATTTCCTCTTAAATTAATTTTCTATATGTTAGTGAATGATTCAAGTCAATTTGATTTCTAACTTATTAGAGAATAGGCAAAATGTCCATCAACCCCTGATTGGAGAACAAACATTCTCCAGCAGGGTATTAATGTACAAGTAATGCCACTGATAAATGAGTCCGCCGCTTCAAAGCAGCATATCAAGCTGCCATGGAGCTCAGACTGCAAAAATAAATAAATAAATAAAAATAACAGATGCCATTATTTTTATGCTCGCTAAGCGGCAGTTCTGCCATTTAGCGAGCATAAAATGTAAAACAAAAAAAAAGAGAGAGAGAGACTGCGTGTGTGTGTGTGTGTGTGTGTGTGTGTGTGTGTGTGTGTGTGTGTGTGAAAGGAAGAGTGATGTTGTGTGAAGGAATGCATGTATGAAAGCAGAGGAGACTGGTTGTGAGAGAGATTGAGAGTGAGAGTGGTCTTGTGTGACTGAATGTAATAATGAAGACGGGGAGACTTTTTTTGCAAGAGATTGAGAAAGAGTGTGAGTCCGATCTTTTATAAGTAGATATGTGTATGAAAGCAGAGGAGACTGTGTGTGTAGATGTGTTTGTGTGAAAGCAGAAGACACTGTATATGTGTGTATGGGAGAGAGAATGAGCTGTATGTAAAATTGCTGTGTTTTACTTTCTTATTATTTTTTAAGCACTATATTATTTTTTATATATGTTTGATGTAAAAATCCTTCCTCAAACACCATTAACATATACTAAGGCAAGTTTGAAACATTAGGCGGAGGAGCTATTTTACTTTGAAAATATATAAAGTAATAATATAGTACTTAAAAAATAAATAAGCAAGTAAAACAACAATTTTACAGAGACCATTTTCTAAGCTCAATAATGCCCTCCAGGGTGTGTGTTCAATGTGTAATTAATGCCCTTCCAGGGGTGACCCTTGGGTGGGTATTAATTACACATTAACACACACCCTGTCAGGCATTACTGCTTGCGGACTGCACATGCACTTCGGGTTCAAAGGACCAGTATGCTGATGATGAGTTTATTAATTAATTAATTAATTTATTTATTTATTAGCATTTGTTTACTGGGATTATCCATTTTAACATAAGACTGTTATGGAACTCCACAGAGACACATGGAGAACATGCAAACTCCAAACAGGCTTTGGTTGGAGGTCAGGATTGAACCCTGTACCTTGTGCATGGTGGTGAGGACCTTAACCATTAAGGCAACTGGTCTCCAGGCTGTTTATCTGGACACAAAAAGTAGGTCTTGTCAGCTACTTGAACTTTGATTGGATCTTAATCTTGTTTTTAAATTTCCCGTTAAATTTTGATCTGGTTGAGACTGTTAATTCTAATCAGTTATCTAAACAGGCATAGGATTCTTTCATTGAGTTATTTGTTGTGGCTATGCATGCAAAGTTGCTTTAATTATAAAACAAAAATAAAGGAACAAAACTCCACAGAGCACACCAACCAATAGCATCACACTTGGATCTGGCCTCAAAAGCAAGCAACACTCACAGCTATTCTGGAAACCTTCTTCTGCTATAAGAAAGAACTAGTAAACTAATTAGTAAAAATGTAAAGCAAAAACTTACTAATTTAGCAATAAAACTTGTGTAAGCTTTATCAGTGTAGTCAGTATTAAGTGATTGCATGAAAAGTCACTTAGCCTGGTGTTGCTGGCTTGCAAATAAATAGTCAGGTCTGGTTTTATCTGCTTACAAACTAGAGTGTTTAGTTTGGTGTGTAGCTTCCTATATCAAATGTGGAACTTGTGCTAAACTACCATATTTATAAGACAGAAATAAAGTAACAAAAAACTAAATAGATCACTTTTGTGACTGAAAATGTACTCTAGACCAATTCACTACCCTATCAATAAGGTCAAATAGATAGATGGATGGATGGATAGATAGACAGATAGATAGATAGATAGATAGATAGATAGATAGATAGATAGATAGATAGATAGATAGATAGATAGATATAGATAGATAGACAGACAGAGAGACAGCTAGATAGGTAACGTACACAATAGATGGTTATTCCACTGGTCCACAAAATAGGCACATCTATTGTAAAACCTCTGCTCCAGATAATATATACAATATGACTGTACCTCTCTCTCATAAAATACTGTATGCATCATGCAACATATATAGGTAGAACTGTACCACTGCCTTATTCAACATACACAAAGCAGGGATATACCATTTCCCTGTATAATATACACAAGATATATGGGATGTCTCTCCCACATTATATGGACCCAATAGGATTATATTACTGATACATACAATGTGCCCAGCATAAAGCTGTACTGTAACACTATATAATATATACAAGGTATGACTGCACCACTATTTCATACAATATACATAAGGTAGGATTGTATCTTTATCTCATACACTTTGTACAAGACCTGGCTCTACCAACAAAAAGAATAAGGGATACAATTGCCAAATCATAGACTGGTTTTAAATATTAGTACTGCTGATTTTAAAATGTTGACAGAATTAGAGGACTTAAAGGAAGCCCCACTTGGATGACTGTCATTATTTGCTGACTGTAAACCAATCCCTTTTCTCAAAAAAACATGGGTTTTAAGGATGGACAAATCAGCACATAAAGGAAATAACTTTAAGCAATTTGCCATAATGTTGCTGTTGTGTACAGTATTCATCCTGCAGTCACTTTTACCTTCCTCATTATGCTTTTTATTATTTCTGCTGCTTTGGCATCAAAATCTGTTCTGCTATTTGATGCAACTGTGATGTTGTTGAATATGGCTATACTGCAAACTATAAAGCACAAATAATTATCATTTTACACCAGCTAAGTAACTAACTAAATAACTAACTAACTAGGTATTTGAACGACAGTCAAGGATGTGTCTGAAAGTCAGCAATATTTGAAAAATATATGTACTGATGTTTCATAAAATAGCTGTCTCACTGTTTCATATAATGTGTACATGATGGGGCTATATTACTATTCCATATAATACAAATTTTCTTTCAGACTTTATTAAAAATGTCATTACTGACTCTATACAGGTCTATATCATTTGGTTTTAAAACTCATTTTGTTGAAAGATATTCATTTTTTTTCATACAGGACCAATGGCATTTAACTCCACATGTGATGGAGTCGCTCCCTGTACCACTTAGAAGATCATATCATCATGGGAAAAGGAAGGAAATTCCCTATAAATGTGGTGCTGCTGGGGGAGGGGTAGTCTGGCATTTGGGGACCCCACTGTCTGTGATGTTGTCTTGCAATATACTAGCCACTAGTGGCTGTGTGACAAGCCTGGATTGTGGCAGAGGTTCTATTCTGGATGCTGCTATACGTAAATATCAAATAACTTATGAGAAAAAAATACAACATTTGAAATAGGATGTGGGGGAGAGTACAAATATAGTGTCAAATATAGGTATAACATCATCAGATTCTGACCACACTGTTGGCACTGTATTGCAAAGTTCAGGACTGTCCTACCTTAACAATGATGTGTCACTGCAACCTCCTCTGTGACTTGAGCCTTTAACCTTCATTACCCCTGTTCACTCCGGAGCAGCTCTTTTGAGTGTGCACCTTTAACCCCTAGTGGGCGTGGCTTAAGCCTTTAAAAACTAAGTTATCACCTTAGAGTTCTAGAAAACTCTCATTGAAAGAGGTCAAATATCAATAGAGTTGTGTTTGCCATCACATATGGCTCAAGACAAAATATCCTGGTACCTTGTAAGTAACATGGTTTTGGAATTATTAATGCAAATATGAACAATCCATATTTGACACCTAGAGGAGCAGTAGGGGTTAACTGCAGAAGACACCTGGAGGAGCACTCGGCTGTATGCACTTCACTTATAGACTGAGCTAAAGCAACAGTCAGCTGAAAGCCTTCAGGGAAACACATTGTAATCGTGTATCACTTGTATTGTTTCAGACACTTTATTGTCAGGCTGACCTACAGCAGCAATCAGACAAAAGCCATAAGGGAAACATATAGTAGTTGTGTTCCCACTTACAGAATGAAAGACATAACAACATATAACACCTGGAAGAGCTGGAATCCACAGCTTTCATTATTTGGATTGTTTAAAGCACTGTAGGCTCAGCTATAGCAGAAGTCAGGCAAACACATTTGGAGAAACACACAGAAGATGTGTGTCATGCATTTGCCTAATGAAATAACCAAATATGCAACAATGACTCCTCGGGACACCATCTTTGGGATCTAAACCCATCCAGAGCATAGCTGGCAGTGTAATATTTTGCAAAGGACAGCACATAAACCTGGCAGTCATACCCTATTTCATTTGTGCCAACCACTGCACAAAAATGATCAGCTTGTTTTTGTTGGACTAGGCCAGTATAAGTAGTGGAAGACAGTTGTGCATAATAATTGGCAGTACCAAATGTGACAGATGAACACTTTTCTACACAGCAAACAGCACTTGTACATGGACACTGACAGTGTTGTTTGCAACCCACCACTCAGCACAATCTCAAAATATAAATGATTTGGAAATTCTATATGGGCAAGAGAGACACGTATTTATCTGTTTTTTACCAGACTAAAGTGTGGAAATGAGAGTAGAGGAAAGTCATGAAAAGGGGAAACAAGAAGAGGCTAGAAAATAAGTTGAGCAACTAAGGAATGAGCAGGATGGAAGTAGGGAAGGTGGAGTAAATATTTTTTTGCTGGACAGCTGCTGATTTTTTAAGCGATGATAAGTCGGGGAATATAAAATGGTAAGGTCAGTTAGTTGAGGAAGACAGACAAGACTGACAGGGGGTGTTGTAACCAAGTGAGGGAGGAAGAACACAATGGTGAAGGAGATCTCAAACAAACAAAATGGAGGTGATAGTGAGGGGAAGACTGTGCAACAAACAGGGTAGACATTGAAACAAAAGGGAGGGGCACACCAGGACAGATGACAGGATAGGGATCCTCAGCTGCAGACTGAGATCCATTGGGAGATTACTCATCACTTTGGGCCCTGTATCAGTGCGTGGAGATAATGCTGTTTTATACCGAGGCTCTTGATAGACCCCCCCTGCCATAGCCTCTGGCTGTAATCCTTATGGAAGAGGTAAAGAAATATTTTTGACTCCTCCATATACTACTTTTAAACTTTAAAAGGAGTACTACCTTCTCCTTCCCTGGACATAGTTTCATAGGTTCATAGGTGTTTGCTAGGCCACAAGGGACTTTTTAAGCCTAGCCATGCATCCCAAATCTCTAGCAGGTTCTGATACCCTTGATAGATGTAAGCATGGGCCTGGGAGATGAACCATTTACAGTTTACCTGTGTCCATTAGACACATAGGTGCCAAACCAGGGATGAATTTCTGGTTTCTCATCCAATCATCCAAGTTGCACTTGAATTAGGTTAGGGAGGAACTCTGCTTCACATGGATGGGGAGCCTGTTCCATAGACGGGGTAGTCTCTGGGATACATACCTATGTCTCCAGCAGGTCCTATTTATATCACAGGCAAGGTTTAAGTCTTTAGAACAGGTAATTCTGGTGCTGTTTGTTTTGTGGATATGCAGAAGGTCCATCAGACTGGGGTCTGACAATGCCCTGTATGCCAGGCATAGAGCTCTCCTCAAAAGCCTGTAGGAGACAGAATACAGGGATAGGGCCTTGAGGTGGTCTGCAGAGGGTATTTTACTTATGCCTTGTATTCTTTTAGTGAGGAACCTCTGTGAATATTACAATTATTAGATATGCCTGGTTAGGTACATATGAAAGGGGGCATTGTACTCAATGGCAGGTCTGATGAAAGCCAAATACAATGGAACAATGACTTCCTTGGACGTAGATGCCATACCTTTGTTTGTAAGTTGTGCAACATAGAATGATTTCCTCACCACTGTAGATACATGATGGTTAAAGACTAGATTACTATCTATGTGTGTCCCTAAGTCCATGACTACTGGGTCACCTCTAAGGGATGTGTTGTCAATATGATAGTTTCCAGGGGTGGATGACTTCCTGAAGGATACCATTATGCATTTCTTGGCATTTTGTTTTATTCCATGGCTCTGACACCAGTTGTTTGTCTGTGTCACCCCATCCTGGAGAACATTTGGGACATTGTGGGATTCAATGACAGCTCCTAATTTGCAATTGTCTGCAAATTTAGTCAGGCAGAGACCACTGACATTGTCCTTGTCTTCTGAGAAGTAAATGCCAAAAAGGAGCAGTCCAAGGACTGATCCCTGAGGACTCCACTTGTGACTGGTCTCTTTGTAGAGGTAGACTCCCCAATTCTAACTTCCAGGTTCCTGTCTGTGAGCCAGTTGGTTATCCACTGGGTGACATACACATTTGTACGTAATCTCTTGAGTTTGTCAACAATGCCGAAGTGGGGTATTGTGTCAAATGCCTTGTCCAGGTCAATGTAGGCAGTGTGAATGATTCTGCCCTCATCCATTGCTTTGGTGACCTTCTCAACGATGTCCACCAGGTTGGGTAGGCATGATTTCCCCTTGACGAAACCAAACTGGGTTGGATCCAGTGTTTGGAGGTTTACTATATCTTTATTGATCATCTCCATGATAATTATTTCCATGGCTTTACATATAAGACTAGTGAGACTTATGGGTCTGTAGTTTCCAGGGTCTGTAGATGGACCACCTTTGTGCAGAGGGATGGCTGTTGCCTTTCTCCATTCATGAGGAATGAAGCCTGTTTGGAGGCTACAGTTAAATAGTAATTCCAGAGGCCCTGATAGGTCATGTTTCATGCTATTTAGAAGGCATCATGGGATTATTGTCTGGGCTCACTGATGTAGTGTTCTTAGTCTTAAAGAGAGCATTAAGGACCTGTTCCCTAATGATAGTGGGGGGGGTTATATTTGATGATATTTCTTGAGGAAAGGTTGAGGGGGGGAGAGGGGGAATGTATGAGCTGAATTTATCACAGTTTGCTATATCTTCTGGCTCAGTATTGGTGGCTCCATTTACAATGAGCTCTGCACATAATTGTGTATTACCTTTGAGGTTGCTAACATAGCTAAATAATGCTTTGTGGTTGTCCTTGGCCTGGGAAGCCAAATTTACCTCAAAGGTGGCTTCGGTAGACTATTGTCCTCTGAGTTGTTTGTTTAATTTGATGAGAGTACTGTTATCCTTAAAGAATCAAAGGGGGAAAATGGCAGAAAACTGATACCAGAAACATTTCTCATATATGCCATATGGTGTGCAGCAATTGGTATCAACAGGCACCTCATTTGCATGACAAATGCCAGGCTAGCAAAATATAGTTACTGTATTATTTTGGTGCACAATGGCACTTTAAGGTGTGAGACATGGCAGTCCTGCCTACATGTGTGAATGGTTATATGTGGAATTCTAGATTCACCCCTCCCCGGAGATGTGGCCTGGACAATGCACGTGCAGTGCTGCATGCAGGGGACCCAGAAATGTGCACATTATTGGGAAGACTTGACATGATGGTAGGTAGGTGTAATTGTATTCATTGCACAAATTGACAGATTCAGAAGCAATGAGTTGAGCCCTTATTAATATAAATATCTTGCACAGCCAGATGAATCTGCATAATATAAGCAGGACAACAGGCAGAGAGGCTCATTGTGCTCTGGGGGAAACTGTAGAGCAGCAAGTTCAAAACCTGTAACAGCTGAAGTACAGAAGAATTGTTCAAAATTAACCCGAAGCTCTGCCTGTAGCCTGTACAGGGTAAGTTCTACTTTTTACAAGTCCATCTTTTGAAATACAGCTTATTTTAACTTCTATTGACTTTGCTGACATAATAAAAATAGGTCTGTCTGTTTTTTAAGGGTTTTGGAAATGTGTATTGAGAAGGGGATTGCAAGGGTAAAGCACTTGTTGGGTGAAGGATTGCTAAGCATAATGGGATAAACCTCCATCAGCACATACGTTGTGCACAGTTCAACACATAATTGCTAGACTTCTGATACTACTTGGAGTAAAGTAAGTTAACTGTTCTATACATAACATGTATGTCAGTTGTAAAACTATTTTTGACCACAAGAAAAACAGTCATGTCACCTATGTCAGTTGTTGTGGTTTGGTATTATTTTGTGGGGGTCATTTGCTCAGTAAATATTATGTGCTTGATATTAATTAAAGATGTGGATGCAGATATGGTACTGTCAAGTAATGTACTGTACAGCCAAAAGGAAGACTGAAGGTGTAAGGGTTTTGCTGGCTCATTCAGGAACAAGGCTGGTAATTCTACTGTTTTTTTATACATATATAGTAATACCTAAAAACAGGAGAAAGAGACGGGCACTGCTAACTGTGCTGAGAAATCCACCTGCAACCAAAAGTTATCTGATGTGGAGAGTGAGGTGCTACTCCAAGTCATCCGTCTCCATGTATGTATCTGACAAGGCCTAGCAGGACCATGCTTAAGAAGACACGCTGGGAGAGAGACATCAATGCAGTTGGTAGCCACAACTGCAGTTATGAGATTGTGATCCGCAGACCCACTGATATCCCATGAGCTGTCGAATATAGATCTCAATTCCGGGAGCAAAAGGTAGGACAATGGTTGGGGTTTCATCAAGTGAACCACCTATAATGAAGAATCCTCTCTCAGAGGCAGTGGTAACTCTACACAGTCTCACAGTACAGTCCTGGATGTTGGGCCAGAAGTGAATGGGCCTCTAAGACCAACAAATGGAGATGACACAGGTATAACATTTCTGTGTAAGAATAACCATAAATCCTATGCATCCCTTAGTCACTGTCCAAATTATGACAGCTGTCTGATTTACAGTATACAGGTACATCAAGGATTCCTCCTGCACAGCTCTCTGCACAAGGTATGCAACTAAATTATTTATTGTTATCATGTTAACATTTACAAACTTCTGGTTCTGGGTCGCATTTACACAGGATATTGTACTTCAGTGTATTCACCAATTTATCTTTATCCAGCACAGTGGAACTACCCCTACTTGATATTGGCGGCTCTGCAACCTCTGATAATTATGGTGTCATGAACCTGCACAGTCAGGTGTACAGGATATGTGTTCAACACAGAGAATGTGACCATTGCTTCTTCTGGACAGAAAATGGACACACCTTTTATGCTTACAGGTACCCAGACCTGACAGGGAAGACAGCTTAATGGTGACACTATCAGTCAGGAAAGTGTGCTGGCCCTTGGGCCTTGTCAGAATCTGCCCCCAGCACCCATAGGTAGAGAGGTCCAGATAGGGGGGTAGGAAATAGTGATCCATAGAGATGTGTTTACCATCCTCACCCTGAGGCCACAACACAGAGTATGTGCAGGACCGTCATGGAGGCACAGGCTGTAACCATTGCAACCATGGCAAAGTTAGTAATTGTGAAGCAGGCTGTGTGTGATAACCTACAGGAGTGGCTATCCCACATCTGGGATTGTTTGGATAGATTCAATCACATACTGCAATGTGCCATTATTTATGTATATGTTTGTTTTTCCTGACTGGGAAAGTTCAAGGTCCAGTGAGAAAAAAATCCACAAAATCAGTATCTTTACATAAATTTATAGTAGCTTAGAAACAGAGTTGTTTAGCATATTGTTAAAAACAGGTTATGCATCTACATGGTACTATAGCTAACACCAAATATCCTTACATGAAATTGCACCATGGAATTTAGAACTGTTTCACGTGCAGTAATATTAATGCAGTCTGTGCTGATGAATTGTAGTAACACATACCTATATGGTAACTGATTGGTATGAATATTGTTTGTACTCACATGGTGAGAGTGAAAAAGAAATAGTTAAAGGATAAGAAGTCAATTTCAGTATACTGGAAGAATAATTCACATGAAGGTTACTTAGTCAAAATGAAAAAGTGGAAGAGGAGTGTGAAGGAAGGAGAAAAAAGAGTTGGGTGGTAAAGGAGGGGTATTTGAACTAGTTGGTACGAAGGGAAAAGAGAAAATGATAGTAATATTCCGTGCATAAACGACCTTTGAAGAATATTCTGAGAGACGTCGTCATGCAGTTGTGGTAGTTATCTAGGTTATGTTATACGGATGTCGAACATGTAAAAAGCCAGGTGTTGTTTAGGTGTTACAAAGCTGGATTTTGAAATGTATTAAATTGCCTGTCAATTTGAGTGTGAGGTCTCTGATCACAGTTTCTCTCAGGCTGCCTGAGTTAAGGACGTGTCCACAAAACAAGTCCACTGCTACAACTACAGATGGTAGTTGTCAAGGCCATGGATGACCAGGATCTCTCTCTTATAGTGCTAGAATACCCAGGAGAGGGCATTCCCATAGTTATGGCAGTAATGGCAGTGACACATCTCATAACAAACATTGGTTATGGCCACAAAGCACAACAGCGTCTAGCTAGGGTCATGGCACATCCAGTGTGACTCCTGAATGTGCCAAATCTCATAGACAGGGACATGTTGAGGATGCTGAAACCTTAGCCTTGCATGCTCTGGACTTGCCAGTATATTAAGCCACACTATTTATCATTATCACGGGGGTATTCAAAAAGTCTCAGTGCTTATGGTGATCACTATTACTGCAAGGTTGTATTTTTTTAATTGTTAGCTAGTATCATAGTATGCCTTTAAATTACATATGTAGCTGTTTTACCCACATTCCTGACACTAGCTTACAATAAAAAATACCAGCTTGCAGTAACTTAGTACTTCACTTAAGTGCTAAGCCTTTTGGAATATCCCATCACCCCCAATTTTAGTAGCTTTGCCTTTTCTTCATACAAAAGGCATCTTAATGCACTTTTCTCACTGAGAACAAGAGCTCAGTCTTATATTCATTCCTTTTTATCATTAATCAATGGCTCACTATAAACTCTATATAGTTCCAGATATTTTATCAACTGGTATGTCATGCAAGCATTGTTCGCTGCATAAAATACAGTCTCAGCCGTGAAACATTGCAAAATAAATCATAGGCAACAACATTCTCTGGAACTGACAAATTTAAAGCAGCCTGGCCCTCAATGTCCTTTTTGGATGCAAGACATCATTATTCTTTCAGGAAAACCTGGCTAAACATACAAAGCACACCCCCCCCCCCGGGTCATTAGTCTAGTAACACTCTATGAATCTATGAATACATAAAATAAATAAATATATTGAGGCAGATAAAACTCTCCAAGAACCAAAAATAATTATGATCAGGCCATTTATTATGTGCTCCCTGCCTGAGATAAATTCCTTGCACCCATTTCTCAAGCACATAATAACTTAGTTATGACTGGAAATTTCATCTGAATGTTCTATATTAGGAAACTGTAATGGACTGCTTCAGTTTCGAATCTGTAGCCTTGTAATACTTATTGAAATTATATTAAAATAGCTTAGCATTTTTTTTCATTAAATGGTGCAGAGAATGCGGGACTTTATTTGACCAACAGAGAAATTGCAGCCTACAAAATTACTTCATGTTTTTTAAGGGGCAGAAAATGGTGGGGAAAAAAAAAAAATATATATATATATATATATATATATATATATATATATATATATATATATATATTCCCTGCTTGCATTCATTGGAAAATAAGACTTTCACAGAGTATACAGAAATGTGAACTATCTGTTCATCTGACACATGCTAGCCATGCGTTGTTTATGGATGATGTACATTTACTTTATGATAAACCATTTTGTCAAATGTACTGTAAAGCATTACTTTCCAGACCTCTGTTTATTTTCTGACATTAGACACAGATGTCCCTATTTACTTATTTTGTTTTTGTATTTATTTATTTATGAGTTGATTAGAATGTCTTATTGCTAGCTTTGCTGAGAATGTGATTTTGCCTTAAATGTTGATTGACATTACTGAATCCATATCAAATTTGAAACTTTCTGTAAAAGTGCATAAAGGAAAAATAAATTAATGTTATCAGTTTCTATCCAGGCTAGCACTTTTTATTGTCTATTTGTTCAGGAATTTCAAATTATTTTAGAATGGCGTTGTTATAAAAGTTATATGCCTATCTAACTAATTTAATTGTTGTTTTCAATATTAATAGTTAGGTATCTTAAATGCAATCTTTCTGAATCATTATTTTTGCTCTGATTGGAAAGAAACCTTTCAAACATAACCACTTCAAAAACACAGATTTTATTTCTACTATTTTTTTTTTATTTCTACTATTTTTTTTTATTTCTAGGAGTTAATAGAAAGCTACATGCCTAGAAAGCATTACACAACCGTTTCTATAATGTTGACAGACTTGCTAATATGTCAGAAATCCTTTCTTTGGTCACTTGGAAATGCAGTAATTACAGGAAAGACACTTGGGGCTCATATGTTTCGAAACTGCTAACAACATAATTAGATTTTTCTAGTAAGCTACATGGAAGTTTGGAAGCTACCTGCAGCCTTTGGGTTAAATTAGCCACTAGCCTTTTTCTGCCTCTACTTTTCCTGTCAACTAAATGGTCCCACAGTGACAGACAGTTAATAATTATTCCCATTCTTTGTCCTTAGCTATTAATAGATTAGATTGGATATCTGCCTTCCCACTTGTATTGCTTGAATGGCACACCATTACTAACAAGATGCACACCATGAATCAATTTTTATATCCATTTGTTACCCCACAGGCACACAAATTTCTTTTCAGAGGAGAACCAGGAATATGCTGTTGTTTAATGATTTGTTCAGATCATCACCGTTTTCAAAGGATAAGAAAGTAAAACTCAGTTTGGAGATCATACCAAGTCACAGTCATAAAGCTGTTTGAGAAACTCCCAGATATCCTCTAACAAAGTTTAACTTCACCCTCATCCATTGTCAAACTGGAGTAAATGCAGGTAGGAAGATTGTTCAGTGTTTGTGGGCTATTTGTAATCTTTTGAACCACAGAACTACAACTGTAAATGAAGAAGATACATACTAAGTTCAAGGCTGCAGCATATTTCACATACTCCAGGGTAGAGTGATCATGCTGTCAGTACTTTTGTAAGCACCAAGAGGCTGTAGTCCCCCCCCCCCCATAGAATCACTTAAAAGATGTAGGAACAAGATTTACAAGTTGCTGTTTTTTCTGAGAAAATTGGTGTTTATTTTTTAAGTGTTCGTATTCACACTGATGTGCCTTGCATGTTTGGTATGTGGCCACTTAACACATACTGAGTCAGTAGGTCTGGCTCAGGAAATTTCTGTTACCGTAACAGACTAAGTGTTGAAATCTGCAATGATTGAGTTCATTCAACAACCATGATTGTGTAAATATCTAGGAAAAAAACAAACAAATGATGTTTTATACAACTGATGGTGAAAAACATTTTTGTATTTTCAAACTAATGTTCTTCATTTTTATCATGTAGCATACCTCTCAACCTTCCATCTCTGAAATGAGAAACATTAGCCCTCATAATGTGGAACAAATGGGCAAAATGTAGAACACATACTAACAGTTTATTAACAACTTCAGCTAGAAAGATCATACGATTAAAATATGCTGGTTTTACTCATACAAAAGATCTTTTAATGAATTAATATGATTATTTTCTATTTACCATGGATATCAGTAAACAAAAATTCCAAACAATGAATGTGTGACAGAGCCTTTCAATGTGGAGCTTTGAGGAACATGAACTTTTTAAGACCCCAAATGAGGTATGTTCCTCGTAATGAGGTATACTTGAGAGGTATGTCATGTAGCCCATTTTATAAAGCCAATTTTTTTCAAGTTGCATCACTTCCTGTCTCCCTGCCTTTGTGTATCTTTCCTCCTTCTTTTGGTATTATGTTATCTTTTGATGAAAGACAACTTAAGGGGAATTAATCTTCTTTAGGGCTTCTGCCATTTACCTGAAAGAGCTGACAGCTCATTTAATAAAAACAGATCAAAGGAATTACTTTGATGATGACTATGGTGTCTGCGTTTTGTTATATGCTACATTTGATCTTTTATATTGCCATTTTACAGCACACTTTTGAAGGTGGCATACAGTGCTGTTGTCCATGCCTTCCATAGTTTGATGGTGAGGAAAGAAAGAAGCAAAAAAAATGAAGTATTTGCTGTCTCCAGCCTACATGATCTGTCTTAACATAAGTGCAGCCTTGGGCTGGGGTTCATAAAGAGTCATTGCACAGCTACAGTGTGCATGAACAAGCAAGCTACGTTTGCAGAGTGGTTAAAAAAGTAATTATATATTTAACAGTGAAACAGACTGCTCTGCTAAGCAACCTTTACCTTGTTTGTAAAATTCCAAACAGCATTCTTACAGCATGATCCCGGTGAGAACTGCAGATACTTTGCTACTCAGAACAGGGTAATGTGAGCTGCTCACAGACAGAAGCTATATTCTACTGTGTAGCTCCGATCTTGCAATACTCAACAGAGCAATGCAAGGTGATTTCATCTGAGATAAGAGCTGCATGGTATCATGCATGATAGCACACTTATTATATGCAGTACAGTACAGCAACCTAGTCTACTCAAAAGACAGGAGATGTACACATTTGTGTTCATATTGCAAAGATCTGATTGTACATTGTGTAGATACTCAGAATATTGCAGGAACAACATTGCACATGCTACTGCACATAGGAGCAGAGAGTCTCAAAGTGATGCAGAAATATTTCCTAAGGTGTAAGCATACTGCATAAGACAATAGGAAAAAGGGCCAACAGACTCAAGCAAAGGGAAATATACAAGGTGAGCCACTCATGATCCTGCATTGCAAAACCCTACCAGGTGACTGAAAACTTATTGCATATTACCCATTAACAATGCATGCCCATAAAAGGTGTACACTGTTCAACAGGTTCAGGCCATCAAACATACTGCTGTTACCACTTCTTTTTCGCATTCACTTTGTCACAATGTCTCTATACAGAGTGAACACAATTGTCTCTGCAGGGCACATTTTCACTATTACTAGAAACAAGGGAGCTCATCAATCTGTACACACAAAAACAGATTTGTTCATTGCACCTACTAGTCAATTCCTCAGTACAGACATTTGTTATTGTCTGCGCACTGAACAGAAATGCTTTCACAAACATTTTTCTTAGCTCTCCTTTGTATTTTTTTTGTATGTACTTTGATTTGCGGGGGAACGGTGGTGTGTGGTGTAAGTGTGTGTGTGTGTGTGTGTGTGTGTGTGTGTGTGTGTGTGTATACGTGTTTGAAAAACAAAGACCATTATAACCTCCTTTGCAAACTTTCTATTGCACTTCCACAATATATATTTAATTAGCTGCTATTTTCCCCCTGTAAGAATCTGAGGCACAGTTTCCCCCTTTTTGAAAACTAAGTGTGTGAACCCAGAACACCATGAACTGCATCAGCAGTAACTCAGCTCCATTTATGATGTGCTCTTTCCCAAAACATTCCTGTCATGACTAGGTCTGTGGCACATGGAACCTTAATGCCACCCAGAGAACACATATGACAGTTCAAGGCAGGGGAAGGAAGGAAGTACAATATATTGCTGCATAGGATTCATCCACCATTTTCATATAAGAATGAATGAGGACTACATGGTATAAGGGAAGGAAAAACTGAGTATAAATAGAGGGCATAGAGGAGTTTGTGGGGCCACGCAGACAAATGCAGACACAAACAATACAGACAGAGTGGTTATGCACACATAAAGGTAAAGTGACAAGGATGGCTACATGGACAGAGAGGGTGAACAAATAGTGATGGGGAAGACTGAACAATGCATAAGGTATGAAGCATGATACAGTAAGAAGGGGTGACACCAGGCAGAGACAGGGTAAGGTAGTGTCTGCTAGGGGCTACCAGTCTGTAGCAGAGGAAAACCTTCACAGAATGATCACCAGCTATTCATTCCATGTGGCTGAAGTTGTGGGTCTGACGACCTCTGGTGGCCCAATGTCCAGGTTCTGCCAGTAAGCAAATCTGTATTTGTAGGAGCTGGCCTATACAGATAAGACATTTGTTCATCTTTTGCTCTACTATAGACTCCATTTACTACTGTAGCTACACCGATACCCCACAGGAAGTGTAGCAGGGCTACCTGCCTGCCTGGGGGGGGGCCTTCAGTCATCAACAGCAAGGATTTCCTTTTGTCGTCACTGTATACATTCTAGACCATGGTGGAGGTACATGGACCTCAGTTTGCTCTTCCCCTGGATCTGTACATTGAAGACACAGAAGGAAGGCTGGTTAAGTATAGCATGCTATACGATGTCATTCGTGTCCTGTGCACTTTAAATCACACAGCACTCATACCCTGTAGTGCTGTCAGGTATTGATGCCTCCTGCAGCAGCTCACATAGACCAGACCTCATGCCTCACGCCTCACCAGCGATAAGATAAAGATGCACATCAACACAATGAAAGAGGTGAAGGATGAAGCAGTCAGAACAAGGTCATGCTGTCAGTGTCCTTGACTATATGCAGCACAGTACTGCTGCTGAACATTCCTGTGTAATGACTGCAACATATCAAGTGGAGCAGTATCAATAACATACACCATACAGCCCCTTACCAAGGGGTACATCTACCCTGATGTAAATGATATTTACCTGGTAATGACCTATAGCGCTACCCCTCAATGTGCTTCTTGTAAAACATTCTCAAAGTACGTGTATCATCCATATTTAACTTAACTTACACATTACAAATGTACTCTAAAAACATTTAACCTGACATAAAAGTTTGCATACTGCACCACTGACATGCACTTATAACATCTCCATAAATATATCCCTCTAGGATAAATTTGCACAGAGTACACATAAATGACTAACAGGTGTGAAGTCAGTATGAAGGCATTTGTTTATATAAAATAATTTCAGTACACATCAGTAGCCTATCAATAAGTAAATAAATATTTACAGAGCACATCAGTGAGCTATCACTAAATAAATAAAGTATACATCAGTGCGATATCACTAAACAAATACACTACACATCAGTGTATACTAACACTAAGTAACTACTCAGCAGCCTATCACTAAATAAATATAGTATACATTAGTGGGCTATCAATAAATAAATGCTTACAGTGTATATCCATGGGATATCACTAAATAAATACTTACAGAGCACATCACTACTCATCAGTGCACTTTATTTTGTGATACAGTCCACATCAGTGTGGTCTCATTAAATAAATACTTATAGTACCCATCAGTGTCCAATCACAAAATCAATAAATACTTATAATACACATCAGTGGGCTATCACTAAATAAATACTTACAGGACAGTCGGTGGGCTATCACTAAATAAATACAAAATTCATCATTGGGCTATCACTAAATAAATACAGTGCACATCATTAGGCTATCACTAAATAAATATTTAAAGGAAACATCAGTGGGTTATCAATAAATAAGTGCAGTGCATATCAGTGGCCTGCCTCTATATACATACAGTACATCTCATTGAGCTATCACTAAATAAATGCTTACAGCACACAACAGGCTAATACTAAATAAATACAATACACATTAGTGGGCTATTACTAAATAAATACTTACAGTACAGATCGAAGGGCTATCACTAAAGAAATGTTTACAGTACAGATTGGAGGACTATCACTAAAGAAATACTTACAATACAGAGTGGAGGGCTATCACTAAATATATACTTACAGTACAGATCGAAGGTTATCACTAAATAAATACTTACAGTGCAGATTGGTGGACTATCACTTAATAAATACTTACAGTGTAGATTGGTTGACTATCACTTAATAAATACTTAAAGTGCAGATTGGTGGACTATCGCTAAGTAAATACTTACAGTAAAGATTGGAGGGCTATCACTAAACACCTACAATACAAATTGGAGGGCTATCACTAAATAAATATTTACAGCACTGATTTGAGGGCTATCACTAAATAAATGCTTACAGTACAGATCAGTGGGCTATCACTAAGTAAATACTTACAGTACAGATTGGAGGGTTATCACTTAATAAATACTTACAGTACACATCAGACTGTATTACTGGACCTCAGCTTCCCAGTCTTAGAGAAGTACAAATCACCATGTTGGTGCCTGTATTGCTCCACAGATTATGAGGTAAATGTAGCTTCATTAACTCATTAGTCATTCTGAGGTGTTAACCACATCTGTAGTGCTAACCATAAGTGCTGCCTTGCTCCATTCAAGCTGATAGCATTTTAGAGGTGTGCCTCTTTAGCAATGAACACCTGAGAGATGGTATATTGGGATATCAGTTCTTATGAGTGTCAGTCAAGACTTATTACTGATACTAGTGTCTCTCATAGCAGGAATTAATATTAACAGAAGTGGTGTAATCATTTCTGTCTCCACCCAAAATGGCTATTGCAGCTGTGGGCCTAAAATTTAGGGAATCCACCACATACCTTTAGGCAATATCTATTCAGAAAATCTCATTAATATTTATTTTACTTGTTTATTATTGTTTCGTTAACCAAGCTAGCTCCAGTGTTCAAGATCCTGTGACCCAAGGAGGAAAGCCCTCAATTTTTTGCAGTTTAAAACATACAAGTATACTACTGAACTGGACTATGCACCTTTAAGCATTGCTAATCAATCAGTACTTATAAACACTGCATTTCAAATTTGGAAAACACTTCTAAGAACTGGTATACCTACCAGAGCTGGAATGCTGTAGAAAGAGATTTAACAGTCAAAATTGCCACAGAAAATACTAACTGTGTAAATGTAATATGCACGTGTAAGGTGTACACATTCTTGCATCAGGTACAATGTTTTAGACTGTTCCAGCATGCACAATGCAAACTTACCTTTAGCAAAACTATTGTATGCTGTTATAGCTGCAGAGATATAGGTTTGCATACCATACCTCTCTACAAAGTATGTAGTATTTTCCCATAATGCATTGTGGTCATTGAAAGGCACAATGCTCAACACATGCATAATTTGTAGGTGCATAAAGTGCAAACTATCATCTAATAGTGCCTCACATGGTGTGAAGGACACAGCTCTATACCTCTGTATTCTGTGCCAACAAATAAACCACACAGGACATCCTGGTAATACAGCTGCTATGGTGTAAGTCTGTATACTGTGCCAGTGTCTAAAGTGTGTTGTTTTCCCATAGTATATTGTAGGCTGTGATATGTGCAGTTATAAGGACTGTGATTTTATACTGTGGTTGTGGTAGACATTGTTTACTGTGTATCCTGCAGGCAGCAACTCATCTTACCATCATATACAGCCTGTATTATGCTACACAATGTTATGTAGAAAAATCAAATTCATTTCTTGTGTAAAGATGTGCCTATGTTACCTACACAGGGCTGTGACATGGACATCCATGCCACATCACTGGCATGTTGCAGTAACAGATAACTGCAGTATAGAAGGATATTTATTTGAGAATATAACACAGTAAGACAAACACCTTCATCACTGTTAATGCAGCTGTGTGTTCAGTATGAGGTATGTAATATGTATGGTTTGATATATGGGTATACCAATTTCATGTAAATGCACATATATACTATAGGTTGTAAGTGACTTATATGTTTTCCAGCATGCATTTCTTCTTTGTGTGCTTTGTTTCATGTAATAGTGCCATGCATTTTGTATAATGGCCACTGATGAAGACTGCATAACCTGCACAGCTCAGCATACTGCAGACCAGATTTTCTGCTATTGTTAGTAATCTACATGGTTTTCTCACTAGCCATGCTCATATGCATGTTGCACTTCACACACTAACACATGGGCTGTGCGTCCCCATCCTCTTCAGTCCTTCATCATGCTTCCTTATGTGTAGGCTTATATGCTACTTCTGCTGTATGTTGCATATTTTGCATACTGCAGACTCCAGTTTTCATTACAGACAGGAATAGTTGAGCCAAATGCTGATTTAATTCTTCTGTAGATTGTGGTATAAGTCATCAAGTCCAATTTCATCAAGACTTGATAATGCAAGCCCAAATAATTAAGCTGGGCAGGACTAACTGGAGCAGGGTGGTTACATTACAGCATTTCAGTGACAGTTTGACTAGGATCAAACAACAGCTGGGGTCAGTCACTTTCATCCACAGACTGCCTCATTGCTCATTCATTATAGCCACTTTATTGACTGTGTACAACTAGGATATCCAATGTCAATCAAATAAAAATAATAACATAAGTGCCACAGCATTACCACAGCTCCCCTCTCCTTCCTAGAAACAGTTATTAAGGCACGTGACACTTGCCACATCATGTCCACTCTCCTCCTTGACCTCTCTAAGGCATTCGACACTATCTGGTCCAAAACAAACCGATAGGCTGGTGGTTAACCACTAATTAATATCTAAGCAAAATCCAAAAATTAAAAAGAAAGCACTGGAAATACTCAAATTCTTTTATTAAAAGTCGCCACTCAAATTATTTTATTAAAAGCCACACACTCAAATTCTTTTATTAAAGTCAAATTCTTTTATTAAAAGTCACCGCTCAAATTATTTTATTAAAAGTCACACACTCAAATTCTTTTATTAAAGTCAAATTCTTTTATTAAAAGTCGCCGCTCAAATTCTTTTATTAAAAGTCACACACTCAAATTCTTTTATTAAAAGTCACTACTCAAATTCTTTTATTAAAAGTCGCCACTCAAATTCTTTTATTAAAAGTCGAACACTCAAATTCTTTTATTAAAAGTCGCTACTCAAATTCTTTTATTAAAAGTCACACTCAAATTCTTTTATTAAAAGTCGCTGACTCAAATTCTTTTATTAAAAGTCGCCACTCAAATTCTTTTATTAAAAGTCGCACTCAAATTCTTTTATTAAAAGTTGCCACTCAAATTATTTTATTAAAAGTCGCTGACTCAAATTCTTTTATTAAAAGTCGCCACTCAAATTCTTTTATTAAAAGTCGCACTCAAATTCTTTTATTAAAAGTCACCATTCAAATTCTTTTATTAAAAGTCACACACTCAAATTATTTTATTAAAAATCGCCACACAAATTCTTTTATTAAAAGTCTTTATTTGGATTTTGCATTCAACACTATCTCTCATAACCTTCTTTTCACTAAACTCTCCAAACTAAATCTATCCCACTCCTCTATTAACTGGTTTACCAGTTAACTCTCAAACAGGCAACAAGCAGTCAGATGGAAAAAAAGCCACCTCCCTTTTACTCAATACTCCTACAGGTGTCCCCCAGGATTCAATTTTAGGCCCCCTTCTATTCAATATATTCATAAACGATTTCTACCAAGCCATCCCAAATGCCAACCTTGTCCAATATGCCGATAATTCAACAATAATCTGCTCTGCCTCTTCTATACCCACCCTAGTTAAATTAACCCAAGATGTCTTCTCCTCCATTGAGCAATGGATGATGGACAACCATCTAGCACTCAATGCTACTAAAACTAAACTCATGATATCTACTGCTTCCAAAACCACTGCTCTAGATAAAACCTCATTCTCAGTCAAAAGTCAAAATAACACTCCTCTTGAAATAGTCTCTAATGCTAAACTACTAGGAGTCCTGATCAATGACCAGCTAAAGTCTGATAATCATCTACAAGTAGATATTAAAAAAACACAAAAAGAATAGGCATGCTTTACCGCCACAACCATTACATCTCTCCCTCCACTAGGCTCACCCTCGACAACACTTACCTTATCTCATCCCTCCTATACTGTGCCTCTATCCTTACTAACCTGCAATCCTCCCTCAAGACTAATCTCTCCTCTTGCTATAATAAAATAACAAAATCTGCAACTGACCATAGATCCACTTCCCATCACTGCACTGCCCTACACCAACTGAATTGGCTTGAGCTGTCCAATTACCTCATCTATATTCAACTTGTCCAAGCACGCAAACTTATTTTCACCCCCTCTCTCTGTCCCTCTCTTGCCACCACCTTTAAAATGCACCAACCAAATAGACTTTTGAGATCTTATTCCCAAAATCTAATTGAACTGCATAAACCTGCCCATCCACCTGGCAAACATCTAATGTCCCTCTCTCTAGCACGTCATTGGAATTCCCTCCCTCCTCTCATCTGCACCACCAGCAACCTCTCTTCATTTAAAACCTTACTTCACACACACCTAACTTCACTATTGGAATGCTCTTGCTCCCACTCCACATAATCTCCCTATACTATTGCTACTCTCTATAAGCTATAATTCACAATAGCCTCCCATTGTTTTGTACCCCTAATAAACTCTAGGAATTAGCATGACTCCTAGAATGGTAAAATTCAGTAGCCTAGAAATTAACTGCATGAATTAGCATAACTGTTAAAAAATGTAGTCTGTTTCTGTTATTGCATTGTGCTATGTATTAAACTGTTAAAAACTTTGTTTGTAAATATTACTCTTATTGCATTATACTAATATGTGCACTCTACTAATATGTGTTTTTCTATTTGTTTAATTTTGCTTCATTTGTGCACATTACATTTCACTAATAACTTACTCTTATGTTAAATCTGTATTTTGTAATTTTCTGGAGATTTTCTCCCCAGGAATCCACTGATAATGGGTTCCTCGTGGCCCAATGGACTATCTTGGCAAACAAACTATAAATAAATAAATAATAGGCATAGTAATTTATTTCAGCTTATTTTGCTCAAACACACAGCAGCACTGCCAACCCAGTTAATCAGCTGTTTTAAAACAACAACTGGGGTCAATTAATTACATCCACAGGTTGCCTCAGTACCAACTCATTATAACCACTTCACTGACTATAGGCACCTTGAGTATCTGACTACAATCAAATAAAAAAAAGACAGTGACAGCAATTTCTTTCAGCTTGCTTCACTCAAACACACACTAGCCCTGCCAAGCCAGATCAACAACTACTTAAAATGAGGGTCTATATTAGATCAGCGAATGCTTAAAAAAGCGAACGCTGATTGATTGAACTTATGTAAGCGAAAGTTTAAAATATCGAAGCAACAGAAACCCAAATTTTTTCCTAGGGAAAGAATTTAGTTGTCCGTTTCTGTTGCTTTGGTATTTTTAGTGCTGTGGTGGAAAGTTATGGGTCGGGTTCAGGTAAGTGTGCGATTGTGTGGATGTGAGTGTTAGGGTGGGTTAGGTGAGTTAGGGTTAGGGTGCGGGTTAGGTATGTGTGCAATTGTGTGGAAGTGAGGGTTAGGGCGGGTTAGGTGAGTTAGGGTTAGGAAGCGGGTACAGTGAGTGTGCGATAGTGACGGACCTTAGGGTTAGGGTTTGAGTTAAGGTAAGTGGATAGTTAGTGGTGTGTGTAAATTTTAGTGTAGGGTTAGGTGTCAGATTTTAGGTGTATGTGTGTGGATTGCTGTTTGTTTGGTGTGCTTGTGTTGTGTGTATGTGTATTGGATCAGCGATTTTTTTCCCTAGAAAAAAAATCACTATTCTGACAGTTCAAGATTGTAAGCTTTCGCTTACATAAGTTTGATCAATCAGCGTTTGCTTTTTTTAAGCGTTCGCTGATCTAACATAGACCCTTAAAATGACAGCTTGGGTCATTTACTTTCATCCATAAAATAACATAGTACTCATTCATTTTGTAAACTTTATTGACTGTATACAACTCAGATGTGAAATTGCAATCAAGTAAAAAAATAAAAATAATGGTCATAGTAATGTGTTTCAGTCTGTGTTATTCAAATGCACATTAGCCATGCAAAGCTAGATCAATTTACAAATTACAATTTACAAATTACAGCTGTACCAGACACTTTCACCCCCAGAATGCCTCTTTGCTCAGTGAGTACAGGCAATTTTCTTGACTTTGTACATCTTAAAAGTCTGATTGTGATGAAACAAATGGCTAAATAAAAAAAATAAAAGCTACAGTAATATATTTCAGCTTATTTGGCATCACACAGGTACTGGTGCAGCAAACAGCAAATCCCATTCAGGTGCACAGCACATTCACATGCACACACACACACACACACACACACACACACACACACACACACACACACACACACACACACACACACACACACAGTATTAAAAATGTATATACTGTACCTTCTTACTAGCTTGATGGCAAAAGTTTACAGATGGATTACTATGTAATTAAAAAGGATTGTCTTGCACCCATATTTACATAGTCCCATCTCCCCTTCACCATTGCTTTCATAGGTTCATATGTTGGTACTAGGCTATCGACCATAGGGCCTATACAAGCCTAGCCATAACAATTCCCTGGTTATTTCTTCCCACAGTATATACTTCCCTGGACCCCTGTCTAGCAGGGCGACTGACGTGATCTCTGGGGTGAATTTCCTAGCTCCCATCCAATCATCAAGGTTCCTTTTGAAGAGGGCCAAAGAGGCACTCTGCTTGACATGTATGGGCAGTCTATTCCAGAGTCTGGGGAGTCAGTGGGTCAGGAACCTATCCCTCCAGCATGTTTTATTCATTGTGATGACAAGGTTTAGATCCCTGGAGCATGTGTCTCAGAGGGATTGGGATTTCTTTAAGTGTTGCATGTCCAACAGCTCTGGGTTTGACATGACCTTGTATGTTAAGCAGAAATCGCCTCTGAGTAGACGATATGTGACAGAGTATAGGTGGAGTTTTTTTTAAATGGTCAGCATAGAATCTGCTTTAGGCCTGTGATTTTTTAGTGAGGTATTTCTGCGGCCTTTCCAGATGTTGCAGATGTCTTGAGAGGTACATACCAAATGGGGCATTGTATTCTATAATGGGTCTAATGAGGGATGAGTACAGTGGGACAATGACCTCCTTTTTTTCTGGATGAAAAGCC